>NC_138301.1:27882500-28067500 GCF_965601325.2 Salmo salar
CTCAGCAGGGATGAGCTGGAGCGTGTGAACCCAGCCCCTCCAGAAGGCCGTGGGGTATAGCTAGGAGAGGCAGTTCAGTTTGCATCTTCATGTCATATTTTGTAAAGGGCTGCCAATCTGTTCGTTGTTGCGTCGGACAACAGTGACAAATGAGAGGGGAAGAAAGGAATCCTCCCTCTGTGATGGGAAAGAGATCAGGTCAAGGGAAGAGGCTTTCCCAAGGGATCTGTCTCCTCGCGTGAGGGGATGTGCTGCTTATACATAAACTCCTACTCCTTGAAGAGTTTCTCTGTGTGTGTGTGTGTGTGTGTGTGTGTGTGTGTGTGTGTGTGTGTGTGTGTGTGTGTGTGTGTTTGTCCTCATCGTGAAAGTTCATGCTGTTGGTGAATTAGGCCTTGTAGTTCCTTTTGATAATGTCCAGTCACACTGATTATGAGGATTCTATATCGTTCTATTTTTAGTACCATTTCCATATATTTTGGGGGAAAATCTGGAACTTTTAAAAAACTTCCAGCCTCTCTCTTCTCATAGCAACATATTTTATAATCTGGCTCAATAACAACTAATACATGTTTATTTTCCCCTGTTGTCTCTCTCGCTCCTCTGACTGTAGACTCTGGCCTGGTTGTCCCCAGTGTGTCCTACGAGCTTCACAAGTGTCTTCTGGCCTCAGCGGAGCGGCATGGCCTGTCTCTGGAGCGGAGGCTGGAGATGACTGGTGTGTGTGCCAGCCAGATGGCCCTCACTCTACTGGGGGGCCCCAACCGGTGAGTGGCTAGGTGGGCTCCCTCTACGGTGGTGACATCACATGCAACAGGCTTCATTGACATCAGAGTCGTGTTCAATAGGCACGAAACTAAAGAAAATGGTTTGAAATGGGGAGGTACTACAATATCTGAACTTACCCAATAAGAAATGCTAGTTTTTGCTTTCAGTTCCAAGGCATTTTGCTACGGTGTGCCCTAATGAACACGACCCAGGTTTATACAAACATGCCTTTATCCTACTATTTTTTTTTTATTGTTTCTTGTATTGTTGCCGTGGTGACAAACTGTAGTGAGGTGTTTTAAACAGGCATATAACCTTGGGGTGCTCCCTGTAAAACACTGATCAATGAAACTCTGGATGTATTGGCCAATTAGAGGTTTTGAAGCCACCGGTCGGACATATTGGTAGTCCTCAGAAGAAGCAGTCCTCCATAGGAATGAATGGAATTATATGTATTTTGGGAACAGGCAGAAAGTCAAATAATGCTTAGATTTTTTTTATGTTCAAAAGCTTGAATAAGTAGCTACTGGTCATCCAATGTGATGCAACCGTAACAATATTGCACCTTTAGCTTTAGCTGAGAACCCGTCTATTCATTGATTTGAATTTTACTGTCGGGTCGGATTTTGTGCTGCTCGTAATGAGGGACTTGTTTCCATCTGTGAGGAGGCGGTGCACAGCTCAGGGATATTCTAACGGGTAGTGGTATGATAGCTAGCTGAGCCCATGTCCACACTTGGCTAGCAGAGATATCTAGCTTACAGACCTGAGGGACAAACAACCTGACCCAGCAGCAGCTACTCTTCCTCCATCTAAGCTAAAGAAACTGAGAACTTTGGAGAGCTGACAGGCGAAAAGGGAAAACGATAGAGCCCGGGCCAAGACTAGAGTAAACCTTGGATTTGCGTTCACACAGTGGAGAGAACAATGAGAGTTGAAGGGATTCAAAACCGACAGTTTGGATTTTTTTCTACTGAAAACGTAAGACATTGTTAGGTAGATAATACATCTTTCTAGATATAAAGTGAAATGATGGTTTTGCTATTTAGTTATAAATATGTATGCAAGTGTTTATTTTGGATTACTTATTTTGATTGTTGTTTTCAAGCCACGCATCCAATAGTTTGTAAACTCAGCAAAAAAAGAAACATCCCTTTTTCAGGACCCTGTCTTTCAAAGATAATTCGTAAAAATCCAAATAACTTCACAGATCTTCATTATAAAGGGTTTAATTAAACACTGTTTCCCATGCTTGTTCAATGAACCATAAACAATTAATGCGCCTGCGGAACGGTTGTTAAGACACTAACAGCTTACAGACGGTAGGCAATTAAGGTCCTAAGTTATGAAAATTTAGGACATTAAAGAGCCTTTCTACTGACTCTGAAAAACACCAAAAGAAAGATGCCCAGGGTCCCTGCTCATCTGTGTGAACGTGCCTTAGGCATGCTGCAAGGAGGCATGAGGACTGCAGATGTGGCCAGGGTAATAAATTGCAATGTCCATACTGTGAGACGCCTAAGACCGTGCTACAGGGAGACAGGACGGTCAGCTGATCGTCCTCGCAGTGGCAGACCACGTGTAACAACACCTGCACATGATCGGTACATCCGAACATCACACCTGCGGGACAGGTACAGGATGGCAACAACAACTGCCCGAGTTACACCAGGAATGCACAATCCCTCCATCAGTGCTCAGACTGTCCGCAATAGGCTGAGAGAGGCTGAACTGAGGGTTTGTAGGCCTGTTGTAAGGCAGGTCCTCACCAGACATCACCAGTATCAACGTCGCCTACGGGCTCAAACCCACCGTCGCTGGACCAGACAGGACTGGAAAAAAGTGCTCTTCACTGACAAGTCACGGTTTTGTCTCACCAGGGGTGATGGTTGGATTTACGTTTATCGTCAAAGGAATGAGCGTTACACCGAAGCCTGTACTCTGGAGCGGGATCGATTTGGAGGTGGAGGGTCCGTCATGGTCTGGGGTGGTGTGTCACAGCATCATCGGACTGAGTTTGTTGTCATTGCAGGCAATCTCAATGATGTGCGTTACAGGGAAGACATCCTCCCCCCTCATGTGGTACGCTTCCTGCAGGCTCATCCTGACATGACCCTCCAGCATGACAATGCCACCATCCATACTGCTCGTTCTGTGCATGATATCCTGCAAGACAGGAATGTCAGTGTTCTGCCATGGCTAGCGAAGAGCCCGGATCTCAATCCCATTGAGCAAGTCTGGGACCTGTTGGATCGGAGGGCTAGGGCCATTCCCCCCAGAAATGTCCGGGAACTTGCAGGTGCCTTGGTGGAAGAGTGGGGTAACATCTCACAGCAAGAACGGGCAAATCTGGTGCAGTCCATGAGGAGGAGATGCACTGCAGTACTTAATGTAGCTGGTGGCCACACCAGATACTGACTGTTACTTTTGATTTTGCCCCCCTCCCTTTGTTCAGGGACACACCATTCAATTTCTGTTAGTCACATGTCTGTGGAACTTGTTCAGTTTATGTTTCAGTTGTTGAATCTTATGTTCATACAAATATTTACACATGTTAAGTTTGCTGAAGATAAACGGAGTTGACAGTGAGAGGAAGTTACTTTTTTTGCTGAGTTTATTAGCTTGTGCAGCTTATTAGCTGACTTTGACATTGTTATTTTTTTTCATTTGAATATAACATTTAGCTTCACTAGTTAGTCCTAACTAGCTACCTAATTTACGTGTGTAACGTTGCTTGACCTTGTGTTATATTTCTGTGGTCTGAAAGTCACGCTGTGATATTACCTAGCTAGCTATTTCACACACTACTCTACTGGCACAGAGTAGCCATGATCATAAAGTTCAATTCAGATACACAAAATGAAACACAATGCAACGGTTTGTTTGATTGGAAGGGTCTAGTTTTAGAACCTGTCATTTCGTCGGCTGGATTTTCCAAGATTCATTGGCGAAACGGTGTCAACTTCACGTCTCTTCTTCTTGATCTGAATGCCCTGTCTTTAGTCAGCTGTTGTACAACACAACATTCTAAAACTAGCTAGTTTTGTCTCCTGTTGGCTGTTGTATCTGAACTGGACTTCATTGCTTGACGTCAAAGCTCTTGAAAATATTTTTGAACCAGAAATATTATTTTTCAGTCATGAAAGGAATACATTTCCATCAACACCTAGCAAGCCTGTTTCCAGCCAGTATCCAGTATTGAAGCAGAATCAGATCGGTAAGCACAGGCTTTAGCAAAATATTTTTGACCATGTTGTCTGTTCCATCATGTTGTTTCCCCTAGCTAGCTAAGAACAATAAGTAGCATCTTTTAATGCTATGCATCTATCTAGCTAGGCTGTTTAGGAAAATGAACTGCACAGGATTTACTTTGATTATTGATGACATTCTAGCCCAACATGATCCTACTGCATAGAGATGTTACTATGTTATTCCCCGTTTGAGCTGTCTGGCTGAGATGTAAACAGACAGCCCAAAATATATACATGCATTGAGTGTAAGACTGTAACATGACATTACATGACATGACTGGAAACATTAAGTCCTCATTCTGTCTAATAGCCTACTAACTCTAACCCTCACCCTACCCATTAATGTATTTACTCTGAATATCTAAGACTGATGGTTATCAAAGGCAAATATTTCATAGTTGTCAAATGGTAAAATCGTATTCCAAATTGGGATTGATGGGGAATGTTTTATTTGATGTCTGTCTAGGTCAGGGATGGGCAACTCCAGTCCTCTGGGACTTGATTGGTGACACACTTTTGCCCCAATCCCAGCTGACACACCTGACTCCAATAATCATGGTCCTTAGTTTAGAATGCAATTTGTTGAATCAGGTGTGATTATTATAGGGCTTGGGGAAGGTGTGAAACCAATCAGGCCCCCCGAGGATGGGAGTTGCAGTCTTACCTCATTTCTACCAGCCACGTGCAACTGGAGGCGAAAAACTCTAGATCACCTTTCCTCCAGACACCGAGACACATACAAAGCTCTTCCTCGCCTTCCATTTGTCAAATCTGATCATAACTATATCCTCCTGATTCCTGCTTACAAGCAAAAACTCAAACACGAAGTACCAGTGACATGCTCAAATACAAAAGTGCACCGATGAAGCGGATGCTAAGCTACAGGACTGTTTTGTTAGCACAGACTGGAATAGGTTACGGGACTCATCCGATGGCATGGAGGAGTTTACCACATCAGTCACCAGCTTCATTAAGTGCGTTGATGATGTCGTCCCCACAGTGACTGAACGTACATATCCCAGCTAGAAGCCATGGATTACAGGCAACATCCGCATCCGCACTGAGCTAAAGGCTAGAGCTGCCGCTTTCCAGGAGCGGTACACTAACCCTGAAGTTTATAAGAAATCCGCTACGCCCTCTGGCGAATCATCAAACAGGCAAATTGTCAATACAGGACTAAGATCGAATCCTGCTACACCGGCTCTGATGCTCGTTGGATGTGGCAGGGCTTGCAAAACAGATCTGCGTTCTTACAAACATGAATGCATGTCTTTAAAGCAGGAAGCAGGAGAATGGAGTTATGGTCTGATTTGCCCAAGGGAGGCCATTGTATGTGTTTTTGTATGTGGAGTAAAGGTGATCTAGAGTTTTGTTGCACGCTACAGTTCTGCACTGATGGTAATGAAAATCTATAGACAAATTACTCACCAAATATGATTCTGTCTTTCAGCTAAAGGAGACTACAATAAGTTTTGAAGGTGGAGTGTCTACACATTGAAAACTGCACAGGACTACACCTACATCCCTGAACTTCAGGGAGCAGTGTTGAGAAGACTGGGCTCTCAATTGTGGCTACCAAGGGGAATGATATTCCCTGAAGTGCCACCACCAACAACGGATGACCCGCTACAACTTCAAGGAGACGTCGACATGCGACACAGGATGCAGTTAGCACACCTTTGAGCGGGGAAGGATCTGAGCTATGGGCCTACAACCAAACATATATAAGGGATGTTGGTGTGGGTGAAAATAAACTTGTGTGAGAAACCAAATTTGTGCATTCTTTATCTTGCAAATTGGTGTCATTATTGTATTTTTGGAATGGTTTTAGAATTATTTACTTAACTGTTCTGTTTTCCTGGCTATCTATGCTCTTGTCGGTTTTCACTTCAAATTAGCAGACCCACAGGTGGGTAGATATCCAGAAAGACGGCTGGACCACCGTGGTGTAAATACAGTACAAAACAAGTCGGTCTGATTACACAGATCAGGTCAAATAAAGTTTTATTAGGGAGATGAACAAATATACAAGGCAGTATCTTTAAACTTCTTGAAATAACAAAAGCACTGTGTTATGAAAACATTCTGATAAAGTACTGAACTGATGTCACCCAGACCAAGGACAAAATAAAAAAATGACTTCTAAAAATGTCACCAAATTGAGTATTTTCCTTAATTGTGATTGAAATGAAGAATAAAGTAAAGTGTTGCCGTGGAAAGTGTTCAACTGTTATGTAAACATACTTGGTAATAAATAACTGAAATAGTGCAGTTGTGAAATGGCAGCAGTTGTGTTGTACGGTGCAGGAGTCTCCCTGCAATTCAGGCAGGTGCACCAGCGAGATTGTCTGCGATGTGGGATGTCTGGAGATACTAGGATAGCTCTCCGGTACTCCATGATGTCAAAAATAATTCCAGTTAGACTGGAAGCATGAACTTAATTACAGCATGCTGCCAAATGTTGTGTGATATGATTTGAATGTTGTGAAACGGGTAAACAGTACCACAGGTGAAAGGTTTTTACTGACCTTCATCTCGGCCAGCCTCTCTTCTTGCAGTCGGGCAGATCTTTTCAAGTTCTTTCTGTCCAATTCTTTCTGCAGCCCTGGACAGGCTGCGGCTCTTCAAAACTGGAATCCTACAGAAAAAAAAAACATTTACACAACACAACACTATTAGGATTGTATTGTAATGTTCACTACATGGTATTTTTTATGAGTAACCAATATTGATTTTCATGCAGAAGGGTCAAGTATCACACTTCTGCAATCACTGCACAACATCTTCATATGTAGCAATAGCTCTCGAGAATCAAGGGGCCATCCCAATAATGTTATTAGCTAGCTAGTATAGGAGTCCGAAGGGCAAAGGACTGAATGCATACAAAGCCAAGATTATTTTACATGAATGCAGGTCTATAAAGTCAAAAACAAAAACATTTTAGACTGCTTTTTGTAAGTTAGCTTGCTAGCTATCATCAGATTGCTATTTATTATTGTACCAGGCAGGGAAATTTACAGTAACTATTCTCAACCTGCTAGTTACCTTGACATCGGTGACTACCGATGAGTAATGGGGTTTCTGGGAAATCCGGTTGAAATCTTGAAAGAATACAGCATTCTTGCCAGAAGGGTCTCCAAAAACATCTGTTACGCAGTTACGCAGTGAAGATATAAGTATTTTTTTTTTTGTAGTGGGGACAATAACATTGTTACTTTCTAAAAATGATACTTTACAGAAATGTTTATATATATATTATTTTTGTGTGTTTTTGTTTAGCTCACAAAATATAATTAAAAAATAATAGAATAAACATTGTAAAAACAAATGTAGACATTAATAAATATTTTTTTTAAATTACAATGGTGGGGGAGCACCAAAATGGAAGCATGGCTTCAAAACAGCCCCCCCCCCCCCCCTGTTCGTCGTCTAGTGTATCTAAAAATTCATTCTCACTGTTAAGTCAAGAATGTCTGACATGCTGTGAATCTTCCATTTCCCCTCTGCTTTAGGCTTTTTTCTTTGTGCGTGTGAAGGAGTCAATGCAAATACCATATTTATGATGAATAGACAGTAGCTTTAGCAATTAATCATGACAGAAAGCCAATACTTTGCATGGAAAGGTGTAGCAGCCTATTGAAAGCGTGAGGTGTTTATGATCGACATAGGACACAATGCTCCACTGACCTTGATTACAATGACTGCAGATAAAGGCTTCCTCTGGTGTTTATGCTGTAGTTGAAGAGTTGTGTTTTATAAGAAAGGGAAACCCTTGCACAACAACCAGTTTATTACCCATGCAGTCCTGAGGTGATGATAATGCTCCTTTGTTTGCAGTTTGTGGAAATGGCAAATCATGATGTTCAGATCAGTCATGATTGTATTCTGCACAATTAATTATCTCAATGAGGACAATAAAGTTTGTCTAATCCACCAGTAATCACATATCCCAGGCCTTGGCTTGTACTATTTGTATTGATAAGAAATCAAAATAAGACAACAACCAAATCACCTTTGTCTCTTGGATGTCCCCAGGCTGACACCTAAGAATAATCACCAGCGTCCCACGGTGGCCCTGCTGTGTGGCCCCCATGTCCAGGGGGCCCAGGGCATCAGCTGTGGACGGCACCTGGCCAACCACGAGGTGGAGGTCATCCTCTTCCTTCCCAACTTCGTCAAGATGCAGGAGTCCATCACCAACGAACTCGCCCTCTACAGCAAGACCAGCGGCAAGCAGGTGGCCAGCATCAAAGGTACCGACTTATCCTGACTAACAAATTTGTTCTCTGTTCACAGATATTATCAGCTTTTGAAATCATTAGATGTGATGAGACTGTAAATGGAAAGGTAAATGGACTGTAGATATTGAAAATGGTGAATCCACTTCCTTGTTGTGTGTTTTTTTGTTTGCATGAGCTGTATAAAAAGTTCATTGTTTTCTAATCTAGAGTAGACACTTCCCTCTGTTATATACTGAACAAAAAAATATAAACACAACATGCAACAATTTAAAAGATTTGACTGTTTATATAAGTTCATTGAAATAAATTAATTAGGCCCTAATCTATGGATTTCACATGACTTTTAACAGCGGTACACTGAAACAATGTTGCCCTCTGCTGGAGGTGTAGCTACACAGAAGCTTTTAGTTGAAACCCTGATCTATGTCCCTCTCTCTCCTCCCAGACCTGCCGGTCAGCCCGGTGGACCTGGTCATCAACTGTCTGGACAGCCATGAGAACGGCTTCCTAAGGGATCAGGCCTGGTACCTGGCGGCTGCGGACTGGGCCAACCAGAACAGGGCTCCGGTACTCAGCATTGACCCTCCAGTGAGTGGCCAGAAGCAGGCCGTGGAGGCCAAGTGGACCCTGTCTTTGGGCCTGCCCCTGCCTATAGATGTTGGGGAGGCTAGGGTCTACCTGTGTGACATCGGGGTGCCCAAGCAGGTGTTCCAGGAAGTGGGCATCAACTACCATTCGCCCTTCGGCTGCAAATTCGTTATTCCTTTACACGCTGCATAGCAGGACCTGCTACAACATATCAGCCCTGGCTGTGAACAGGATTGTGTTGTCATTCTAGTGAAATACAAAAGGCCTTCTTAGAGGGTGATGTGTACAGTTACTGAAAAAAGGTTATGGGGGGATTTCAGAATGTGCACTTAATTGTATTGCTGGTTGGTATATGTTTTTCCTTTGCTCCCAGTGGACCCCTGGGAGTATATCGCGTGCCACGGGAGAAGGGTAAAGCTCCCAAGAGGAGGGCTTCCTGATAAGGGCTATGTGTGTGTATTGCCCTCCTCTAATAACCAGTCTGAGTATGTTATGTTTACAGAGAGCTGACTAACCACTAGGAGTCAGTCTCTATCTATGACCCCTGACCCTGACGGTGTGACCAGCCCTGGGCCTGAGACATACTTCCTGTTTCCTACTGTAGATTGTGTGGACTGGAGACCACATGACCTGGCTGACCCAGTGCCCCACAGCAGAGCTCAATCTCTCTTGCCTCTCTGGGAAAAGCCCTATGATCTGAATTAGAGATTTTGGTTGAAATGCCATATTCTCACTAAATTCAGTTGGTGTGTTTTTCTTAAATTACACTTTTTGGTCAACATCGATTGAAGCAATTTTCAATTGAAATGTGTAATTTAGCTAGCACTAGTATCAACTCGAAACAAACTAATTTGTTTGTCTCTATCTAAGAAGAAAATGTTTAAGAATTTGTCTGTTTTTGATAAATAGGGAAGATGTTTTGGATTTGTTTGAATGCATATATTTTCTAAGCTGCATCTGGGCTATATTTTTAACAACACTGCAATGAAAGATGTAAAGTGGTGCTCAACACTTTTGTTTCATTGTATTTGTGTTACCGTACAAACAAATAGTTTCTCGGTCTTTTGCACTTCTCATATGAAATCATATCTTTGTTTGACACCTGTCAGATAAGGCCACATACAGTCTTATAATAGTTTACAAGGGTATGCATATGAATCTGTTAAGTAGCTATACACAGTAGAAAGGTACACATGCTCTACCTCTGCTGCCGTGACTGTCTTCTTGCTTCAGGTTTTGTAAACATGTCATTTGCCAAGCAGTACCATTTAGTTTACACTGAATATTACAGCATTTGTCAAGAAACAAGAAATGTAAGTTACTTTTCCTAGTAGTAGCCATTGTACCATTTTTAATTTACTTTCAGATAGGCTTGGGTTTGTATTTAATTTGTGTTGGCAATATGCAATTTAAATTCTGAACACAAGCGTTAGATGTGAAGCTAAACAGAGGGGCCACAGTAGATAAGACTAGGATTATTTTTTTTGCAATCATTTTGAAAGCGGATCTTTAAATTCGCTTGAGCCCGACTTGGATTTGTGTGAGACGTTCGGTGGTTGTGTAAACAGATCTGTGATTGCAGACCTGTTTGGTCACGTACTGGCCAGGATGTCTGAATTATGTTTGCAAACGATTAGCAATTTTTGCAAACACTCGGTGCATCTTAGTATGGAGTGCAGACATCGTGTTTTAGGGAGCTTTTGTGAATGTGTTAGATTTAGGTTTGGCTATGTTTCTCCCAGGGCAGTTTTCAATCACTGGGCAGTCATTGAGGCTGACTGCTTTCTTGAAAACTGTATGATACACTTTTTTATTCTAAATACAAATATTGGTGTGTTTGCACATGTTTATTTTCATGGGTAGTCGATGAGGATTGATCTGAATTGATCGGGTTACAACTTTGCAAACATTCATATGACTTGGAAGTACTGTCTTGTCTGTATATCTGCTCTACATTTCCAAACGACTAAATCAGACTATTGTTAATAGTGCATACAGCTCATGTAATACAGTGAATCAATGGCATCTGTTGCCAATTGTGTTCTAGCTGGTAGGGCTCTTTGAGTTTTCATTTCTTTTTGTTTATCTCTGGTAATGTTGCTCAATAATGCTGTGTCGTGCAATGAGCTTTCTCACTTATTACAAGTGTATGTAGCCTATTTTTGTAAATGTATGCCATCTCACTTGCAATATCTGTAGTTGGCACCGCAGTATTGACATAACATGTTATGATGTGAGAATAGAACAAAAAAATGTATCTTTATAAAGCATCCAAATCACGTATTTTAGCCTAGTTGTTGGGCTCCTTGAGGCTGCTGCTGTTGTCAGCTTTGAGAGGAATGCCATCAGATGGCCTGTTCCTGCATGTGATGCCAGAGAGTTATGGATGCTGAGGTGAGAAGTCTTACAGGAGATTTTTTGTCACCTTAAAGTAGTACTTTCAGAAATATTTCCCAGGGAAAATATGATCTTGTATTGTGACACTCCAGCCCAGACAGATTTATTTTAAAGTGATTTATGGTCATATTGTTACAAAAGATTTGCCAGAAAACAGGCCATGTTTTCACACAGCCAGTTAGTCATATTCTTAAGGACTCACAGTAATTGTTTTGGGGAAGTGTCCTCTTGGTAGCTAGCAATGGGACAGTGGCTAATCTCATATGATGTCATGATGGAGGAACTAAACCATTTTTGTTCAAGTCATTACAGATTTCATCTTTAAGAAAAAAAATGTTTACTTAAGTTTATTTTTTGAGGAATTGGTGTGTAAACTGGAATAATAAACGTTATCCTTTATCATAAAGGAATTTCAGCAAGGCAGTTGAAGCATGTGACACCACAAGTATTTGTAACTCTGTATGCAGGTCTGGTCCAAGTTGACACTGTTCTGTATACTGAGATCAAGCTTGAGAATGAATGACTGATAATCATTAAATGTGACACTGCATAGAAAACATCAAATTTTTTAAAGGGCCTCAATTTTTCAACACACTTCCATTTCAATTGCTGTTAACCTGTTTGTTGTAAAAAGACCACTTCATCCATTTTATATAGAAAATACAGGGGGGGCAAAATGTGCCACATGCACTACTTTTGTAGGAATTGAATCTTGAGACCACATTTGATTTATTTTATTTGAGTTATAGCTAACCCACAGCTACAATTTTGTTTTGGGTGGAAAAACGTTTGGTACAAGATCATGCGTGGGAGTGTGTATAGTAATTGTTAAAGATCTCCAAGCCACACTTTTTATTTAGCTGCAGCAAATGTAGTGTTTTTGTTTATTAAATGGACATGTGGCTACTCTGCATGTTTGTGTTCACACATTATTTGTATGGTGGAGTACTGAGGATGCATTTTCACAGGTTGTCCACCAGATGGTTCTATGTAGCCACAACCCGAGGAAGCTACAAGGTAGCCTATGTGCTGTGCTGGGGCGATGTCAAAAGTTTGCCTCGGTTTCTCTTTTTACATTTCTAATGGGAAACCCAGCCAATTTTAATTATGCTTAGTGCTGGCAGCTTTGAGATGAATGCATGCAATAGGTGGCGAAAGTCATCAGAATTGATACTGCCTTGGAGAAGATCAAGCATTTCATTCAAATGGTAAAAAACAACAACACAGAGTTAATGACATATCAGTAGTGAAGGACCATAACATTAGGTATTCTTCTCTCGATATCTTTTTCCTGCAAACTGCAACTTGGCCGCATTCTGTTGGAGATATTATTTTTGCTTCCACATGACTGGTTTGACCACAAGGTCGTGCTCACAGCTCACACTTCTTCAGTCAGCTGAAATTCCCTTGTGTGTTGCTGCCAATAAATGAGCGCATGCGTACTGCTGCTGCTGGTTGGAAGGAAGGAAGGAGGGGGAGACCATCCATTTCATTTACGAGGCCTGTGCGATCTCATAGAGCGAGCGTCAAATTGGGATATTCATCTTTTTACTTCAGATAAACTGGATGCTCGCAATAACATACTTCTCCATGGCCTGCCGCGTTAAGTTGTAAAGACATCTGGTCAACATAAAGCGATAGCTTACGGTGAGTTGTTGTACACTCAAGCAGTGTCTCTAGCGCTGTGCTGCAATACCATCTCAGCCCGGAAAGCTTCCCAATAATTTGAAAAATGTCAAATTAGGCGGTTTTGTATTTTTGTAATTACTTTCTTACCGCTATTATAACTACATCTATTAGCTTAATATAATTGCAAGTTGTTTTTAATGGCTCAACAAACGGCTCCACCCATTTAACCGGTGCAATTAGCTAGCTACATTAGCGACCTCCGCGTTCCTTCGATCAGTCGCATTGACTGACTGGTGCCGGGACGAGGAGGGTCAGCCAATTGATGGAACCAACGGGTTATTTGACGGGTAGTTTGTCTGCGTTTTCTGTCTTGTGGCCGCTGACAGCTCAGCAATAACGAGAAGCAAGACAGGAAGTGGGTATGTTACTGTCCGCATGGCAAAGTGTTACTGCATGCTTGAATTATATTGTTAATCGTCTGGACTCGTGCACAACTCAATCTAGTTACAGTTGTGGGTGACTGGTTCTGTGTTCCAAACTAATATGTCAGTTTGTGATTTGTTCATTGTTGTGATTTAGGATGCTGTGGTAATCAATCCTTTATCTACACATGTCTTGTAACATTGTTGTCCCTAAATGTTGCAATGTAACCCCATGTTATCGCGTGCTGTGGCATGCCTGTCTGAAACCATGTAGCCTCAACTCATTGTTGTGCCACACTTCGCTACAACCTTGTCTAAGTCATTGTGAGCCGTAGCGATAATCAGCAGCTATAGCATTTGGTTATGTCCAGTTGTTTTGGTTGTCTCTTCTTGTGGCATTAGTTAGGCAATAGGCTTACATGCCATTGGAAGTATAATATTGTGAATGTGACAGAGCACCAGCATCTCGTTGGTCTTGGCATGATGTGCTGTCAGTTACATTTTAAAGAAACAGGCGTCAAAAGCCTATAATGAATGCAGTGTGAAATATTTGGTCTACTTTTTAGGGGTCATGGGCGGTCACATGAACAATTTGGGCATCACAGAGGAGTAATTAACAAAATCACTTCTCTGCCTAACAAATGCCCCATCTTCACTATCTGGTTATTAAGTGCAAAGTGTAATGTAGCATGCTACTGTAGCTTTGGGTTTTCCATTAGAGAGATCTGTTATCAAGATGGTGGGAGGAGATGATCCTGGCATTCATTATCCTCCAAGGTATTTGGAAACCAGACTGCAACATGTTTGGGATCTGTATGTTGTCTGAGCTGGGCCTTCTGTTGGGGTGTCCACCTGGTGCATGGAGGCTGACTGAGTGTTTGCGTACCAAGTATCCCAAAGTGTACTCTTGTGCACTCCGCTCCTCAAGGTAAGTGAACAAGTGTGCACTTAGGGCATAAGGGTAGGCTGTAGAATTGGTATGCTGTGAGTGAAGATATGAAGACAGCCCTGTCTATCTGTAAAGGCAAGCAGACCATCTACTGATACCCTGATGAAGGCAGTTGTCGAAAGGCATTGTTTAAAAAGGTTGCAAGCAAACTTCCATTGTGGTACCCAGAGTTGCAGAATAGATAGGTTAGCTGACAACGTCATGAAAACGATGTGCACGCTTCCATGAGTCAAAGTCAGCGTGTTGTGATAATGGATGGCCAGATTGCTTGCAAGAAGGACAAGAAATGACCATATGGGAATTGTGGCTCATTTCATCTTATTGATCCCATGTCTTTGTTTTGAGGTTTTTTAACTGATTTTATGTCGGTGCTAATATGCCTGAAATTCTCTAGCTAGTTAACCGAGCAATGTAGCAATGTATTTGACAAGTGCTCATTGTGTCATTATTTTATAAACATTGGACACAAAATATACACGTTGTCTACAATCTAAGCCAACCCTGTCTGTTTGGCTCCATCGTTGAGCACGCCTCGGGTTTTGTTCCTAAACAACCAACCAGTCTGTCTTTCACTTAGCTCCAGTGTTCATGCACCTTGGTTTGATAGTGAGATAGGGACAGACCCAATCTACTGAAGCAGACCCATGCAGGTACGGAATACATCGACCACACTAACCACCAATACAATACTCTGCTCTTTGTCAATAGCTCACTCTGCAGTATTGATTGACTGACGTGCATTAGCCACTGAGCAGGGCAGGCAAGAGAAGACTAGAGGTGTCAGTTGAAGCTCATTTCTGCTCTCCCTTGTCTCTATGAAGTATTTAGTATCTCAGAGCTCAGCTTACACACTAAGCAGGAAGGGAGGTAATGGCTGCTGCTGCTCTGTCTGCTGCACACTCTCTCATTAGACATCTTAAGCCTGGCCAACAGGCCAAGGACCCTGACCTTTAAACAATTGCCACATTCTCTTTTTTTTTTTCTCCTCCCAAATGTGTTTAAAAAAAAAAAAATCTCTGAAATGCATGTTGATTTTTGTTTTGTAGATTTGTGTAATCCTCAATTGAAAGTGGCATTAAGATGATCTGGTGGGCACTAGACTAGCGTACCTAGATGTTTTTATTCCCTTTTACCTCCAACCTCAGTCAGTTTAAGCTGGCTTGGCAAAGTTGTTTTTTGAGGAGCAATGCCGTTTTGAGATGAATGAGTTGGTTAGTTGTTGTGTGTGTCTGAGCAGTGCCTGTGCGGTTTGTTAGGGCTGGGAAGGAAAGAAATTGCCCCACACCCCCTGCTCTTTCGTCCAACAAGGCACTTCAGGGGCATGAATTTGAGCTACATTCTGTTTCTTGAATATCTAGCAGTAATATGGCGAGAGAAGTAGCCTAGGCCTAGATGGTGTTTGTTGACATGCACTCTGACCCCTGGCTTCTGTATGTGGTGGATCATGCTAGGATCAATTTAAGTTATCCAATCAGAACCATGTCATACATGTTTTAGTAGCACCACAAGAAGTGTACTACAATGCACTATAATTATTTTCAGCTTTCAAAGAGGCTGGCCTTGTAGCCTTTCAGCTTCGTATTATTCTATGTCATTAAAACAACCCTGGCACTGTGGTCTCTATGTAACATGGGAGTGGAGGTGGCAGAGAGCCATATTAGCCCTGCTCTCTCTTCTCCTGTTGCTCCTATGTCTCCTTCTCTGTTCAGCAGCTGTGGAAGGAAGGAGCAGTGTTGTGTTGGGGCCCACAGGGAGGGCCGGACCCCTCCGGCCCTGCCTACCGCCCAGCAGAATGGGGGCGTTGTGGTGGCGGTCTGAGGCACAAACACAGTGGGCTAGCATCTCCATCTGGGCAGCGGCTGGCAAGGCAGGCTGCTCCTTGAGATGGGCATGGATCTCCTGCTACTGGGCCTGCTGGACAGCCACAGGGACCCTCACACTTCTAAGGAGAGCACAGCCGCTGGCCACACACACACACACACACACACACACACACTGAGACCCAGTGAGACACTCATTCCCTGCTGAGAATCATTTTACACCAATCTGACCCTAAACCCAGATTAGAATAACTGCTTAAGGTGCTATTTGTGTAATTGAGTTTTTGCATTGGTGTGTAAAAGCACACATCTTCTTTCCTTCTATGAAAGGTCCTACACAGATTTTGGTAGATTGTGGTTATCGTTTTAAGACACTCACAGGTACACTGACTAAGAATCACATTCACACCACTACTTTCAGTAACTGTTGCCTTCCCAGGTCAATCGCTGTGTGTATGTCACAGAGAAAGGGTGACATGGGGAGAATGCCCCCAGAGGTGAGGGTAGTTAACTTGACAAGCAGACAGCAGCGCTGCCTGCCATATCTGAGACCTGCTGCAACCCAAACTTTTTTTTATCTCAGTAATCACTCTCAACAGGAAGTGATGATTTAAAGACGGCACTGAGAGACATTCCACAGCTCAATATAGTTGACAGATTTATAGGAGAGGTGATTGAAGTTCAGTCTCTGAATGCCATCTATCCCTTGTTGCCTTTCTCTCCTATGATTCCAACCTGTTTTAAGACACAAACTTGTTTTAGAAAACCATTGCAATCCCCTATTGTGTGAACTGTCAGGTGGCCACTTAATTATTCAAATGTTGGGCTTTGGAAGGCATCAGTCAGGGTTTTGTGTTTGTGGGAGCTGATTTGAATTAATGAGCAAAAGATAAAAGTTGAGCCGATGGGAAGTAAGGTCACTTCCTCCTCCAGATGGAGCCATGCAGAAGGGCTCACATCAAGACACTTTGTTACGTACTGGGCTGGCTGTGGCTGACTAACCTGACTGACTGGCTGTTAAACTGATGAGGATGATGGCTGACCCTTGTTTGGCATCATGGACTCTGATTGTGGCATTTGATCTGGGAGCGGGCATATCACTGAAATGTTATCAGTAGCTAGGCCTAGCCTGCACGTCAGCCATATTGAGTGTTTTGTCAAATTGCTGTGGTCTGAGGGGGCTTTGCCTGTTTTAGTCATTATATTTCTGTTGGGGATGTGGTATTAATAAGTGACCCTCATTGTCTTGTCCACACAGGGTTGAGGTTGTTCTGGCCCTGTGGTCACCAAGCTAGCAGGAAGTGTGTGGAGTCACTGCAGGGAAGAGATGTATGCTGCTTGCCTGTCCTGTATTTTAGCCTGGGGTTTCCCCTGCTTTCCCCGCACTTCCCTAGGAGCAGGTAGATGGTAACTTTGGTAGATGTGTAACTTTGGATTTTAGGAGCCCACGATGAAAGGGAGAGGATATGATGACGGTGGTTATATAACAGGTGGGGCCGTGGGGGGTAGACTCATATAGCCTAACTATACTGTTGTTGTTGACAGACTGACCTGTTTGTATGGAACACGGGATAAGTCCTAGATGATACATCTGTCTCAGTGGGGAAGCCATCTCCTACTTTCATCTGCTATTTGGTGGATTACAGGCCAACTTGTACAAGCTAACTTCAAATAACAACCAGCATCAAAGACAGAGGAATTCTCAACAATGGATCAGTAGACACTTATAAAAGTCTAGATTTATGAAATCTTTTAATAGTTTTACTTGACACCATCTTTCAGCTCTTTGATAATAATTCAGGTTACAGGCTAGGTTTACTTCCTGAAAGCAGATAGGCCTATTTGTCCTGATATGATTTCAATAAGGATTTTTTTCAGCTTACAAGTCACCTCTGACCTTGATGTAGCACGTTTGACTCAACAGCAGTCCAATCAGGCCAAAGGCAGCCCTCATCCAAGGGCTAGCTGGCCAATCAGCATGAACCAAGACAAGAGCTCAAACATGAGAATGGTTTCTGGGAAATCAAAGGAGAACTTGCATCAGCTATTGATTAATACAAAAGGAGGACCATTGCTCTGGTAGTCTGAGCATGATTAGTGATGTGCTTGTCTGCAGTCTTTCAGACTACTCTGCTATGGTGGGGGGCTGGTCATGTTCTCTGTGAAAACCTACCACCGTACAGCCATGTTGTATTTTCACCCTTATTACTAAGACAAGCAGCACTAGTTTAATTCTCTCAAAGCTCTCTTCAGTCCTTGACTGGGGTACTGAGTGTGTCAACTAGCAGTGTCATTAACACTGCATAAAGCTATAATTACTATTTGCAGTAATTGTTACTACTTCACACGCAACTCCTGGAACGTCTTCAATTTTGAGTATGCTAATTTGGTTTCCTGTGTCTAAAATAAAAAAATACTAATAAAAATAGCTTCAGGAAATGAGTTGATTGTCAGACAGTGCTCTTGTAGTGGTTTATGTCTGGTATTGGACAGGCCATCTAGCTGGGGTGGAGAGCTGATGTCCAGTTTGAACAGTGCTGCTCTGCTATTTACACACACGTCATTCTGCTGACAGGCTGCCTAGCTGCTGCATCTCTCCAGGCCTTTGCGTTACTATATCAGGGTCGGCTTTGGGGAAAATAAACCCCTGCCGTTGCTAGTTTCTCCCCAACGAACTCCTCTGGGAAATGTTGTAATGTGCCAGACAGTCTTTCTGTGTGTTATGACCCTGGTAGATGTTGGTTGTTTGGTTATACAGCATTAACCTCATTGTGGTGAGGCAGGGACTCGGGTAGAGTTTGGGTAAATGTTAAAGCTCAGACACACCTGTAGGATTGGTAAACGTTTGCCTGCCGACAGTACAGTGAGGGGAAAAAGTATTTGATCCCCTGCTGATTTTGTACGTTTGCCCACTGACAAAGAAATGATCAGTCTATAATTTTAATGGTAGGTTTATTTGAACAGTGAGAGACAGAATAACAATAAAAAAATCCAGAAAAATGCATGTCAAAAATGTTATAAATTGATTTGCATTTTAATGAGGGGAAATAAGTATTTGACCCCCTCTCAATCAGAAAGATTTCTCGCTCCCAGGTCTTTTATACGGGTAACGAGCTGAGATTAGGAGCACACTCTTAAAGGGAGTGGTCCTAATCTCAGTTTGTTACCTGTATAAAAGACACCTGTCCACAGAAGCAATCAATCAGATTCCAAACTCTCCACCATGGCCAAGACCAAAGAGCTCTCCAAGGATGTCAGGGACAAGATTGTAGACCTACACAAGGCTGGAATGGGCTACAAGACCATCGCCAAGTAGCTTGGTGAGAAGGTGACAACAGTTGGTGCGATTATTCGCAAATGGAAGAAACATAAAAGAACTGTCAATATCCCTCGGCCTGGGGCTCCATGCAAGATCTCACCTCCGGGAGTTGCAATGATCATGAGGACGGTGAGGAATCAGCCCAGAACTACACGGGAGGATCTTGTCAATGATCTCAAGGCAGCTGGGACCATAGTCGCCAAGAAAACTATTGGTAACACACTAGGCCGTGAAGGACTGAAATCCTGCAGCGCCTGAAGGTCCCCTTGCTCAAGAATACATATACATGCCCGTCTGAAGTTTGCCAATGAACAATCTGAATGATTCAGAGGACAAGTGGGTAAAAGTGTTGTGGTCAGATGAGACCAAAATGGAGCTCTTTGGCATCAACTCAACTCGCCGTGTTTGGAGGAGGAGGAATGCTGCCTATGACCCCAAGAACACAATCCCCACCGTCAAACATGGAGGTGGAAACATTATGCTTTGGGGGTGTTTTTCTGCTAAGGGGACAGGACAACTTCACCGCATCAAAGGGACGATGGACGGGGCCATGTACCGTCAAATCTTGGGTGAGAACCTCCTTCCCTCAGCCTGGGCATTGAAAATGGGTCGTGGATGGGTATTCCAGCATGACAATGACCCAAAACACACGGCCAAGGCAACAAAGGAGTGGCTCAAGAAGAAGCACATTAAGGTCCTGGAGTGGCCTAGCCAGTCTCCAGACCTTAATCCCATAGAAAATCTGTGGAGGGAGCTGAATGTTCGAGTTGCCAAACGTCAGCCTCAACCTTAATGACTTGGAGAAGATCTGCAAAGAGGAGTGGGACAAAATCCCTCCTGAGATGTGTGCAAACCTGGTGGCCAACTACAAGAAATGTCTGACCTCTGTGATTGCCAACAAGGGTTTTGTCACCAAGTACTAAGTCATGTTTTGCAGAGGGGTCAAATACTTATTTCCCTCATTAAAATGCAAATCAATTTATAACATTCTTGACATGCGTTTTTCTGGATTTTTTTTGTTATTCTGTCTCTCACTGTTCAAATAAACCTACCATTAAAATTATAGACTGATCATTTCTTTGTCAGTGGGCAAACGTCCAAAATCAGCAGGGGATCAAATACTTTTTTCCCTCACTGTACTTAGCATCTCTGAACAGAGTGTCGGCGGTCAATCCCTTTTTGTGTTCACACAGCAAAGACCTTGGAATTCGTCAGCCACTCAGCCTTAAAATATTCCAAACCAGAAGGTTGCAGTAGCATTGTTTGGCAATGCCTATCCGTGCTTATGGTCTAGATTCCAAGCTCTGCGCTAATGTTGCTTTTTTTGTAAAAATCCCTTGTTGATACTAGCCACATGACCACAACTAGGTAACTACCTAGCAAGATGATGACGAAACAATTTCATTCACTCTCCATAATCCCATACTGCCAGTGCCAGCCCATAGCCAAATGTTTTGCTATCTAATGTTAGCATATTCACTAGCTAGCACATCAGTGCAGTGTCCTTAACTAGTTAACACGGGCAGCTGTTTAATGGAAACTAGCTAATCCATTGTGAGTTATGTCAATACTAAACTCAACAAAAAAATAAACGACCCTGTCTTTGAAAGACAATTCATAAAAATCCAAACAAATAGTCTTCATTGTGACGGGTTTAAACACTGTTTCCCATGCTTGTTCAATGAACCATAAATAATTAATGAGTGTGCATCAGTGTTCAGACTGTCTGCAGTAAGCTGAGAGTGGCTGGACTGAGGGCTTGTAGGCAGGTCCTCACCAGACATCACCGGCAACAACGTCGCCTATGGGCACAAACCCACCGTCGCTGGACCAGACAGGACTGGCAAAAAGTGCTTTTCACTGACGAGTCTCGGTTTTGTCTCACCAAGGGTGATGGTCGGATTCGCGTTTATTGTCAAAGGAATGAACGTTACACCGAGGCCTGTACTCTGGCGCGGGATCAATTTGGAGGTGTAGCGTCCGTTTATTGTCTGGGACGGTGTGTCACAGCATCATCGGACTGAGCTTGTTATCATTGCAGGCAATCTCAATGCTGTGCATTACAGGGAAGACATCCTCCCCCCTCATGTGGTACCCTTCCTGCAGGCTCATCCTGACATGACCCTCCAGCATGACAATGCCACCACGCACAGAATGAGCAGTATGGCTGATTTCCTGCAAGACAGGAATGTCAGTGTTCTGCCATGGCCAGCAAAGAGCCCGGATCTCAGTCAGTATCTGGTCTGGCCACCAGCTGCATTAAGAACTGCAGTGCATCTCCCATGTTACCCCCCCCCCCCCCCCCCCCCCCCCACAGAAATGTCTGGGAACTTGCAGGTACCTTGGTGGAAGAGTGGGGTAACATGGGAGGAGATGCACTGCAGTTCTTAATGCAGCTGGTGGCCAGACCAGATACTGACTGTTACTTTTGATTTTGCCCCCCCTTTGTTCAGGGGCACATTCCATTTCTGTTAGTCCCATGTCTGTGGAACTTGTTCAGTTTGTCTCAGTTGTTGAATTTTGTTATGTTCATACAAATATTTACTCATGTTTAAGTTTGCTGAAAATAAAGGCAGTTGACAGTGAGAGGATTTTTTTATTTTCTTTGCTGAGTTTAGCTATAGTGGTTAGCTAGCTTGGCGGAAGTTGGTAGTGTGTTGTTCATTGTGTCTGTGGACTTAACTAGCTACCATCCTATGGCCAGCATTGTATATGAAGTGTGACTGTCTCATCCGTAGACGTATGGAAAGAAATTCTCTTTTTGTTGGATTTTTACCCTAGACCCACTTCAATTTGCTTACTGCCCCAATCGGTCCACAGACAATGCAATTGCCATCACACTGCCCTATCCCATCTGGATGAGGAATATCTATGTAAGAATGCTGTTGATTGACTACAGCTCAGCATTCAACACCATAGTACCCTCCAAACTTGTCATTAAGCTTGAGACCCTGGGTCTTGACCCAGCCCTGTGCAACTGGGTTCTGGACTTCCTGACGGGCCGTCCCAAGGTGGTGAAGGTAGGAAACAACATCTCCGCTCCGCTGACCCTCAACACTGGGGTCCCACAAGGGTGCGTTCTCAGCCTCCTCCTTTATTCCCTGTTCACCCACGACTGTGTGGCCATGCACACCTCCAACTCAATCACCAAGTTTGCGGACGACACTACAGTGGTAGTCTTAATTACCAACAACGACAAGACAGCCTACAGGGAGGAGGTGAGGGCTCTGTGTGGTGTCAGCAAAACAAAAGAGATAATCATGGACTTCAGGAAACCGCAAAGGGAGCACCCCCCTATCCACATCGACGGGACAGTAGTGGAGAAGGTGGAAAGTTTTAAGTTCCTCAGCGTACACATCACTGACAAACTGAAATGGTCCACCCACACACACTGTGGTGAAGAAGGCACAACAGCGCCTCTTAAACCTCAGGAGGCTGAACAAATTTGGCTTGTCATCGAAAACCCTCATTAACTTTTACAGGTGCACAATCGAGAGCATCCTGTCGGGCTGTATCACCGCCTGGTATCATCGCCCACAAACGCAGGCCTCTCCAGAGGATGGTGCGGTCTGCACAATGCATCACCGGGGGCAATCTACCTGCACACCAGGATACATACAACACCCAACGTCACAGGAAGGCAAAAAAGATCATCAAGGACAATAACTACCCGAGCCACTGCCTGTTCACCCCTCTTCCATCCAGAAGGTGAGGTCAGTACAAGTGTATCAAAGCTGGGACAGATGGATTGAAAAACAGCTTCCATCTCAAGGCCATCAGATTGTTAAACAGCTGTCTAGCACAGTGAGGCGGCTGCCTACTTTCAGACTTGATATCATTGGCCACTTTTTAGTAAATGGAACACTAGTCACTTTAATGCCACTTTTAAGAATGTTTACATATCTCACATTACTCATCTGATATGTGTATACTGCATCCTACACGATCTATTGCATCTTAGCCTCTCACTGCTCATCCATATATTTATATTTTCTTATCCCATTCCTTTACTAGATTGTGTGTTAGGTTTTGTTGTGGAATTGTTGATATCACATGTTTGATACTGCTGCACTGTCAGATCTAGAAGCATAAGCATTTCGCTACACTCACAGTAACATCTAAGAATTTGTTCTTATCTTACTTGCATAGATAAATAAAGGTTAAATTAAAAAAAATCTGCCAACCATGTGGGATTTTTATTTTATTTTTCTCTCTTCATTTAACCGCAGTGCAATGCTTTGTCTTGAGCTGTCATGCATTGCAAAGCACATAGCTAACAACAGTCTAGCTATGGTTCCATTGTAGACATGGAAATGCCAATGGCCTGTATTTATGTTAAGTCTGGACCAGTGTTTGTGCATGAGGTTATCTTCACCCACAGTATGTGAGGCAATTGTACAGTCATAAACAACCTGTTGGCCTAGTCTCTATGCTCTCTGTTCCACAGGGCTGCCTGCAACTGCTGCCTCTGCAAACATTTGCAGGTTACTTTGCAGAAATCCTCTCTAAGCATCTCTCACTAGGCTTATGATCTCAGATTTTCACACACCTTCTGATGGCCTCTTTTTATGCAGGTCAGACAAAAAGAGGCCTCACAGTGCAGCACACACTCCATTTCTCAGCCTGGGGAATCTCATGTAGCCTATCCCTCTTTTAATGGGATCAATTCTGCCTGCCACTCAAGTCACTTTAATACAGTCAGTGAGTGTAGGATAAGATGGCTTTCATCTGCTTGCTTTTTTTCCCCCTAATATTGTTAAATGTGTTTCTTAATGTTGGTTGCTTGAGATTCAAATGAAGACTTGTTCACACATTTCTTGGCACCTCTGTGTGAGGAGACTGCATGCAGCCCCATGTGGTATAATGATGAATGGTTTGCCTCTGAGATGAGCTCTTCACAGCTCCGCTCATACAAAGTCGGTATTAAGAAAAGAAGTGAATACCAAAGCATACGATGCTCGCGTGTCTGTTCTGGTATATCGTTCTGGCTGTGTGACTATGTTGAGTGTGATGTGACTTGATGTGGGCTGGGTGAATCTAGGCCATATGTAGAGACGAGACATAACACACTTCAGCACACTGTCCTGACCTGGAGCTCGAGGACTTGCAGTCTTGCCCTCATTAAACCCTAATGTCAGCACCGTACAGTGAGGGGTAAAAAGTATTTGATCCCCTGCTGATTTTGTACGTTTGCCCACTGACAAAGAAATGATAAGTCTATAATTTTAATGGTAGGTTTATTTGAACAGTGAGAGACAGAATAACAACAAAAAAATCCAGAAAAACGCATGTCAAAAATGTTATAAATTGATTTGCATTTTAATGAGGGAAATAAGTATTTGACCCCCTCTCAATCAGAAAGATTTCTGTCTCCCAGGTGTCTTTTATACAGGTAACGAGCTGAGATTAGAAGAAGCACACTCTTAAAGGGAGTGCTCCTAATCTCAGTTTGTTGCCTGTATAAAAGACACTGTCCACAGAAGCAATCAATCAATCAGATTCCAAACTCTCCACCATGGCCAAGACCAAAGAGCTCTCCAAGGATGTCAGGGACAAGATTGTAGACCTACACAAGGCTGGAATGGGCTACAAGACCATCGCCAAGCAGCTTGGTGAGAAGGTGACAACAGTTGGTGCGATTATTCGCAAATGGAAGAAACGCAAAAGAACTGTCAATCTCACTAGGCCTGGGGCTCCATGCAAGATCTCACCTCGTGGAGTTGCAATGATCATGAGAACGGTGAGGAATCAGCCCAGAACTACACGGGAGGATCTTGTCAATGATCTCAAGGCAGCTGGGACCATAGTCACCAAGAAAACAATTGGTAACACACTACGCCGTGAAAGGCTGAAATCCTGCAGCGCCCGCAAGGTCCCCCTGCTCAAGAAAGCACATATACATGCCCGTCTGAAGTTTGCCAATGAACAATCTGAATGATTCAGAGGACAAGTGGGTAAAAGTGTTGTGGTCAGATGAGACCAAAATGGAGCTCTTTGGCATCAACTCAACTCGCCGTGTTTGGAGGAGGAGGAATGCTGCCTATGACCCCAAGAACACAATCCCCACCGTCAAACATGGAGGTGGAAACATTATGCTTTGGGGGTGTTTTTCTGCTAAGGGGACAGGACAACTTCACCGCATCAAAGGGACGATGGACGGGGCCATGTACCGTCAAATCTTGGGTGAGAACCTCCTTCCCTCAGCCTGGGCATTGAAAATGGGTCGTGGATGGGTATTCCAGCATGACAATGACCCAAAACACACGGCCAAGGCAACAAAGGAGTGGTTCAAGAAGAAGCCCATTAAGGTCCTGGAGTGGCCTAGCCAGTCTCCAGACCTTAATCCCATAGAAAATCTGTGGAGGGAGCTGAATGTTCGAGTTGCCAAACGTCAGCCTCGAAACCTTAATGATTTGGAGAAGATCTGCAAAGAGGAGTGGGACAAAATCCCTCCTGAGATGTGTGCAAACCTGGTGGCCAACTACAAGAAACGTCTGATCTCTGTGATTGCCAACAAGGGTTTTGCCCCCAAGTACTAAGTCATGTTTTGCAGAGGGGGCAAATACTTATATCCCTCATTAAAATGCAATTCATTTTAACATTTTTGACATGTTTTTTTTTGATTTTTTTGGTTTGTTATTCTGTCTCTCACTGTTCAAATAAACCTACCATTAAAATTATAGACTGATCATTTCTTTGTCAGTGGGCAAACATACAAAATCAGCAGGGGATCAAATAATTTTTTCCCTCACTATGACCATTTTCATTTCCCTATCAAGAATGCGTTGCCTTCATTACAATGAAGCATGTTTGTTAATTCTGATTTTCATTTGTTGAATATCTTTATTGACATTATCTTTGTCTCACAAAGATTTATATTAGATGTATTGTAGCCTACCACAATTTCCTTTTATCTCACCAGGAGCCTAATCTGTCTTTTAAAGAGGATATATGAGGAAGAGAATTCAATTCCACTCTGTTAGCGTGCATGTGAGTCTCTGTGGAGGGTGCTAATGGAAGTCTGTTTAGGGATTCATTATTCACAGGCTAGCGCTGTGTGATTATTCGCAGTGCTGGCTTGTGTACAGTAGGGTCAGATGGCCACGGGGTGTGGCTCCATTATTCATGTTTAGTGTCAGAGTGAAACAACTCTCACAGGGGACCAGTACAGGAAAGTATGAAAATGTATGCACTCACTATGTACTCACTACTGGATTAGAGCCTTTGCTAAATTACTAAAATGTAAAGGACTCACTGTCACTGCAGCCCTGAAGCCTTTACCGCAGCAGCACGGGACAGCCTTTCACCCCATAACCTCTCATCTCTCTGTTCGTCTCCCTCACTTCCTCTGCTCTCTCCCCCTCTCCTCTGTATTTCCTGTCACTCTTCTTCCCTCACTCTCCCCTGCCACAGTCTGTCAGTTGGAGATGAGTGATTTGCTTTGTTGTACCAGGACCCTGCTCTGCTGAACCCTCTCATTGCTGTGTGTGATGAGGCTCTTTGTCACCTATTACTCTGGCTTCTCCTGTAGACGGAGTGGGGAGCTGTGCAGTGAGGCACATTGACTGAGGCAGGCAGACTGCTTCTCTGCGTGTTTAAGACACTGCAGCAGTCTATTTGGCTGCTAGTGCCGGTACCCTGCTGTCAGGACTGAGCTCAGTCATTTCTCGCTCTCACTCGCTCTCACACTCTCAGCCTCCCAAATCCCCTTTCATGGCTCAAGTTCCTTCTGCCTCGATTTGTCTCTGTTCAAGGAACTCCTTTGTCACCCACTCCTCTCCTTAGCGTGCATTCCTCCTCTGCCTCCATGCTGCTTGACAACTCTGGGTTCCAGCCCCCACCCCTCCAGCTGTCTGCCCACCTTCCCCAGAAGAATTTCCTTTGTAGCATCTCTGACAGTCTGTGGGCGGAGAGAATCCCCTCATACGTACGCACACTCCTAATGTATGCAATTATGAAAATGAATGCAGTCTCACTTTGCCTGGATATGCAGAGGCTATAAATGGAATGAGATTAGCAAATTGCCTGCATGTGCTGAGATTGAGACCACAGCTAAGAGAGCTGCTGTGGCTCTGCTGCTGCTGTGGCTCTGCTGCTGCTGTGGCTCTGCTGCTGCTGTGGCTCTGCTGCTGCTGTGGCTCTGCTGCTGCTGCGGCTCTGCTGCTGCTGCGGCTCTGCTGCTGCTGCGGCTCTGCTGCTGCTGCGGCTCTGCTGCTGCTAACACAATAGACTCTCTCTGTCTCTCGTCTGCTCAGCGCTCCTCTGCAGCTACTATGACTGTGCTGTCAATAGGCTACACATTCACTCAGATCAACCCCCTCCATTTCTTCTGCATGACATACTGTACTGAACTCAAGTGCATACTGCTGCCTACCTGTCATTCCTGTGAGACTTTCTGACACGCTCACTCTACACCATGTTTTTCTACAAATGGAATAGAGGATGGGGAATATATTAGTGATGGGGGGGCGGGTTGATATACAGCTGCTTGTTACAGTATTATTTTGCACGATATATTGATACTTTGACTCCGTGTGTGTAGCCTAGGCTAAATGAATAATATAAAAAAAAATTGCAAGGTCGGCTGTACCTCCGCCAAAACTCTGGTATGTTGAATCCTATGGCTTGTTCTCCATAATATTTTAAAATGAGGAATCAACATGTTTTCAGCACTTATATTTCCATGACAGATCAAAACTTTGTCTCATGCGGTCTCTTGTTTCTCTGCAGCAGTGAGCAATATGTTTGGAACATCAAATCGCACAATTGAATCGCAATACATATAGAATCGCAATACATATCGCATCGGCACCTAAGTATCGTGATAATATTGTGAGTTCCCTGGCAATTCCCAGCCTTAGAATTTATGGTGTTATATTGGAGGTATTAAATGCCCAGTGCAGTCAAAAACATGATTTTGCTGTTTTATATAGTTGAAGTCGGAAGTTTACATACACCTTAGCCAAATACATTTAAACTTAGTTTTTCACAATTCCTGACATTTAATCCTAGTACAAATTCCCTGTCTTAGGTCAGTTAGGATCACCACTTTATTTTAAGAATGTGAAATGTCAGAATAATAGTAGAGAGAATACATCTTTTTCAGCTTTTATTTCTTTCATCACATTCCCAGTGGGTCAGAAGTTTACATGCACTCAATTAGTATTTGGTAGCATTGCCTTTAAATTGTTTAACTTGGGTCAAATGTTTTGGGTAGCCTTCCACAAGCTTCCAACAATAATGAATTTTGATCCATTCCTCCTGACAGAGCTGGTGTAACTGAGTCAGGTTTGTAGACCTCCTTGCTCACACACGCTTTTTCAGTTCTGCCCACAAATGTTCTATGTGATTGAGGTCAGGGCTTTGTGATGGCCACTCCAATACCTTGACTTTGTTGTCCTTAAGCCATTTGCCACAGCTTTGGAAGTATGCTTGGGGTCATTGTCCATTTGGAAGACCCACTTGCGACCAAGCTTTAACTTCCTGACTGATGTCTTGATGTTGCTTTTATTTATATATCTATCCGCATAATTTTCTCTCATGATGCCATCTATTTTGTGAAGTGCATCAGTCCCTCCTGCAGCAAAGCACACCCACAACATGATGCTGCCACCCCTGTGCTTCACGGTTGGGATGGTGTTCTTCGGCTTGCAAGCCTCCCTCTTTTTCCTCCAAACATAAAGATGGTCATTATGGCCAATCAGTTCCATTTTTGTTTCTTCAGACCAGAGGACATTTCTCCAAAAAGTATGATCTTTATCCTTATGTGCAGTTGCAGACCGTAGTCTGGCTATTTATGGTGGTTTTTGAGCAGTGGTTTCTTCCTTGCTGAGTGGCCTTTCAGGTTATGTGGATATAGATACTTTTTGTACCTGTTTCCTCCAGCATCTTCACAAGGTCCTTTGCTGTTGTTCTGGGATTGATTTTCGTACCAAAGTACATTCATCTCTAGGAGACAGAACCCGTCTCCTTCCTGAGCGGTATGACGGCTGCGTGGTCCCATGGTGTTTATACTTGCGTACTATTGTTTGTACAGATGAACGTGGTACCTTCAGGCATTTGGAAATTGCTCCCAAGAAAGAACCAGACTTGTAGAGGTCTACAATTTTGTTTTTTCTGAGGTCTTGGCTGATCTTTTTATTTTCCCATGATGTCAAGGAAAGCGGCACTGAGTTTGAAGGTAGGCCTTGAAATACATCCTCGGGTACACCGCCAATAGACTAATTGACATCATTTGAGTCAATCAGAAGCTTCTAAAGTAGGACATTTTCTGGAATTTTCCAGGCTTTTTAAAGGCACAGTCATTTGAAAAGGCACAGTCATTGTTTATATAAACTTCTGACCCACTGGAATTGTGATACAGTGAAATCTGTCTGTAAACAATTGTTGGAAAAATGACTTGTCATGCACAAAGTAGATGTCCTAACTGACTTGCCAAAACTATAGTTTGTTAACAAGAAATGTGTGGAGTGGTTGAAAAATGAGTTTTAATGACTCCAACCTAAGTGTATGTAAACTTCCAACTTCAACTGTATCTACTGTATATTTTCACATTGAAGTTGGAGTAATACTAAAATGGTGAATGTCCTTTTTAGTGTAAGAGCTGTTTGAAAATACTGCCTACACTTCTGTCTGTTTTGATGGGATGGAGTTTTGGCCTGCCTGGTGACCTCACCAGGCAGTAAAGTAGTTAATAGACCAATAAGAAAGCATTCCAAACCTCTCCGCCAATAACAGCTAGTTTTGTTGTTTCCCTCCCCACTCGGGAATACTCCCAGACAGTACTAGCAAAATCTTGCTTGAGACATTGGTCTCTGCTAAGAAGCTATTTTAGTTTCTTTTTGACCATTGTGTTTGAGAACAATCACAGTAGGGGACTAAATTGTTACCCAGAAATGATTTTGATATGGAGATGATAAATGGCTGCTTTGGGCCTTTTAACCTGTCTGGGAACGTGGGACGCTTGCGTCCCACCTTAGTCAACAGCCAGTGGAATCACGTCGCGCGAAATACAAATACCTCATAAATGCTATAACTTCAATTTCTCAAACATGTATGACTATTTTACACCATTTTATAGATACACCTCTCCTGAATCGAACCACGTTGTCCGATTTCAAAAAGGCTTTACAGTAAAAGCAAAACATCAAATATACTATTGTAAATCTTACCTTTGATTATCTTCATCAGAAGGCACTTCCAGGAATCCCAGGTCCACAACAAATGTAGGTTTGTTCGAAAAAGTTAATAATTTGTCCCAATAGCTCCTTCTTGTTAGCGCGTTCCGAAGGCTACTCATAATGTACTGAAGTGCGCGGGACTTGTCGTCACGAATGTGCAAAAAATATATATTTACGTTCGTTCAAACATGTCAAACGTTGTATAACATAAATCTTTAGGGCATTTTTCAACCAGAGCTTCAATAATATTCAAGGCGGACGATTGCATTGTCTTACTTAACGTTTCAGAACAAAAGGGTACCCATGGGCTCCTGTGTCATAGTAGTAATGGCCCTCCCCCATGACCAACTTTCCAAGCCTCTCTATCGGTCAGTTTCTACCGGAGAAGACTCAAACCACTTTGTAAAGACTGTTGACATCTAGTGGAAGCCTTAGGAAGTGCTAAATGAATCCTAACTCGCTGTGTGTTTTCATAGGCAAAGTGTTGAAGGTGATTCCACAAATCAGATTTCCACTTCCTGCATGGAATCTTCTCAGGTTTTGGCCTGCCATATGAGTTCTGTTATACTCAGACACCATTCAAACAGTTTTAGAAACTTTAGAGTGTTTTCTATCCAAATCTACTAACTATATGCATATTCTAGTTACTGGGCAGGAGTAGTAACCAGATTAAATCAGGTACGTTTATCTGGCCGTGCAAATACTGCCCCCTAGCCCCAACAGGTTAATACAACTACAGTACCTTAGGCCTAGGCTATTTGCTGAGTAGGTCTCACGCTCAGATGGCCACAAGAAAAGCATCAGCTCTCTTGTACTGTCTCAACCTTCAATCTGTGGGTAATAGTAATATGGTGACGGTCTAGTAGTGAGTATTTGTATGGGCTTGGAATACCTAGCCTAGAGTACTGATGAGCCTAGATGAGATCCAGTCAGGCCAGGCTGACTGTTGAGCTGAAGACTGAAGTTGTCAGGTCAGGACCTCGGAAGTTTAAACACGAGCTCTCTCTCCTGCTCTCTACCTCTCCTCTCACATGTAGTCAGCCTGTTGTTGTTCATCTGTCTATCCCCCTGAAACGAAGAGTAGGAGAACAAGATAAACAACAGATGGGTCCATCCGTTTCAGTGGGACTGTGAAGAACGGACCATGTCTAAAAACGGAGAAAATTGAGCGATGGAAAGAAGGTGGCATGCAGCAGATGGCAGAGCCAGGCGTGCTCTGTTTAATGAGGTGGAGGAGGGGAGCACTACGACGGGATGCCCACATACCTCCCTCTCTTTCTTGTCTCTTTTCCTGTAGGCTTCTCGCTCATTCTTTTCCTCTGTATTTTCCTTTCTCTCCCTCAGATGGCTTTCTCCTCCCATAGCTGCTCCACATGACTCTGGAACAGAGGAATTCAGATCTAGGCTGATCACTCCACTCAAATATAATCATTCTCTTCTTGCTGTTGAGCTTGTTCCACTTTTAGCTTTGTGTATTCCCCACAATCAAAGGCTTGGGTATTCTATTTGTATACCGAAACTAACCCAGTTGTAAGTATAGTGTGTCCCTTGTGGTGCCTTTATGTAGACGTTGACAAACACCTAGCCTGAGGAAGCTTGCCAGCATTTAAAACTGTATTTTGCCAGAGAAATTGCCATGTGAGATATTCGGAGTCACCTGTGTCTGTCTTCTCTGTGCTAAGGGTGCTGACCTGGTCCCGTCGTGGAAGTGCCATGTTACTCATGAGCTCACGTTGTGCCGTTTGTCTGTTCTCTCTGTGCTGCTGGGGCAGTGGGACACCGGGTTTGGGCAGACAGATGAAAACAGAAGGGCTTATTAGACTCTGGGAGCCAGGCTGCTCTATCTCAGGGCACATCGTGTCTCACTGCACTAACACATTGTAGCTCACTTCCTGGTTCCTGCTACTAGGGACAGTAGGAGGGGGGCAGCAGACAACACATTGACAGCCAGGCCTGTGCCTTGTCTGACTGGAGCAGTTTAGCACCCTGATACTGTCTGTCAGTGCCCTGCTTTAGAACCGCCAACACTTGTAACAGAGCACAATGGCTCAACTTCCACTGCACTCTGCTCTGCAAGGGAGGGTCCATGTTCAGTTCTTCTCACTCAGTTAGGCTAAGGCTAGTAGAAAGTAGATGCTGTGAGGACACCAGTCATGACACTGGATTCACTGCTTCACACCATAGGATTGTTTACAATATGCGTCTGTGCAGAGAGGCTAATGATATCTCACTTGTGTGCATAGCACTTGTGATTTCCATACTCTGTGCAATGACATAATGTTTTATAGTTGACCTATCTTGTGATTTTGATGTGGTTAGGCTAATCAATAGTGTAAAGAATTTTTCACATTCAAAACGTAACTATTGAGTCATCTGTTGTGGACAGTTATGCACTTGTCTCGTCAACATCGGACCACTCCACTGAGCTGTGAATGTGTGTACTGTAGTGTGAGCTGTTGCTCTGTATTTGCATAGTCAGGAGGTCACATTTCCATATTTCTCCCCGTACTTTTCTTTGCTGCCAGTAAACTCTACAATACCAACTCTGTGCTACAGGCCCAGCACACACCTGCAACCTCTGAGCCTACCAGGAAACTCCTCCCAACATAACATGTCACCAAATAATTGATTAAAACACAGTTTAGCAATGAATTGCTACAGTAGCCTCAACAGCACCCTCTATGGTAGCACCATGGTGTAGCTGGAGGACAGCTGTTTTCCGTCCTCCTCTGGGTACATTGATTTAAACAACTAGTAGGCTCATGGTTCTCATCCCCTTCTGTGGACTATCACAGTAATTATGACTTCTGAAGGAAGTTGTCCAAGCGATCAGACCCCTTGCAATATGAATTAACATCTTGTCCATCCAATCAAAGGATCAGGTTATGAATCTAGTACAGCTATAACTTATGCTTGCAATCTAGCACTGTAGTGCATACATTCTGGTGAGTAGTTGACTCAAAGATGATAGTTGAACAGTTTTGAACAAATTCATTTCTTCAAATTAAGGAGAAGAGGCAGGGAGAGGGAGCGCTAGCTATATATTTCTTAGTTTACCTTTCATTTACCAACTAATGCAGTTTAATTAAAGCTACTCAACAACCTGACTCAGAGGAATGCTATTTATGTTTTCTTGATGGCCAAGGCTATCCAACACTGCAACTCTTCCAAGTGAAGCCAAGGTAAGCTTTCGCTTTTGTTTATTGCCACCGGGGCCTGCCGGTGTAACTGCTAAACTGCTTGTTGTACATTGTACTGTGTGATTTGTCCACTTAGATTTGACTGGGATTACTAACACGTAAGTTCTATTTGGTTGACTATAACGTTAATATGGTTACAACTAGGGCTGGGATGATACAAGTATTTAGATATCATTAGTATTGTGGCAAGGAAACAAAGTGGATTTAAATTCTTTAGGAAAACATTGTCATCCAGAGTCATTTTCCAAGCTTTAGCACACAATTTAACATACAGCAGGTTTTTAAAGGACCAAAAAGTCGTGTGTATTCATTCTGCCAATTCTGTTGCAAAAATTTCTTAAATAGAAGCAAATGGAATGAAACTGGGAGGGACCTACCTGAATTTGTCCAATCGAAACTAATTTCTGTTTCATTTAAACTGTTTGGACTAATGATTACACCCCATATCAGCTAGATGCAGGCAAGAGTGTGCAAGGCGGTATTGAATGTGTCACTGTCTCACCTTGATTACTCCAATTTTGTCTCTTGACCTATGTTATGAACTTTCGTTTTGTAGGCTACGTTGTAGCAACCTCACGATGGGTAAAGGGTAAATTTAGAGTATCATTTAGTAGCCAAAACCTATCAACGTTACGTTGATATGGAATATGAAGGACAGTCAGCCAATATGCTTTAATAGAAATAAGGCCATGCTCAGTAAAAACAAATGTTCCTCCTCCCTAATATTGAATGGCACCGACCACCACTGCCAGACACTCGGGTCTGAAATGTGAACTCACCTCTGTGCACCATCCATTTCTACCTGGAGAAACCTGTCATGCATATGCTGTTGAGAAACATTAGCTTACTACTCAGAATATTCACAATGTGGCACATATCAACACGGTCTCTCACTGGCATAGTTGTTACATACTGTAGTCCTAATCATGATGGTGGTTGTTTTTGAAAGTGTGAATTACTGTTCACTTCCGACCAGCTGCAGCCATGGAGACTTCAGCCAGCACAGGAAAACAATCAGTAGCACGCTGACTGCACAAGCAGAAGACTTCACATGTAGCCGAAGCAATGCTGTCCATCTGGGGAGGCTCTTCTGGCAAACATGCATATATACAGTACCTACTTGCTTAGTGCTTGTTGACTACACAAGTATGACATGGTAGAAGTAATAGATTTTCTGTGGATACTATCGATGTCTGTGTTAATTCAACACTAGATGGCTAGAGAAGCATACTGAGAGGTTTTGGATTGATGGTTTTGCTTTCAGAGATTAGTTTTTTTTACCCTTACTGGAGAGTGGCGTAGAGTTTTTCCAACTAGATAGCTCAGCAGAGCGCTGTGCTTGTAAAATGGAGTTTATGGTTGTCTGTAGTACGGTGTGTCTCTCTCAGCAGTGTGAATGAATTGATGTGGACCTAGTGTGAATGGAGCCTGACTGGAGCACCTAATGACTGTCACTGAACTCAGCAGAGAAAGGAGTGTTCTGCTATGTGAAGAGGTAGTTATCATGGTTGTATAGTGTGTTACATCACTGTGGGTTTCCATGGTAGTGATATCAGCAGGGAGGCTGCGAGAGCTGAAAAGAATAGAGGGGATGAGTGGGAAAGGAGAAGATTACGCTCGGAGGTATAGAGCATCACTCACATGGCGGGTGTGTGGTGTGTGTGTGTGTGTGTGTAGGCACCTCAGTGAACTGGACTTGCTGAGTGGGCTCTAAGCAGCTCTATCTTTGACCTCAGTACGTCAGCACTGCTGCTGGAGTTGAGCTCATTTCTCAGACGTAATCCGCCTTCCTACCTTGGTTCAGAAACCTTGCCTGGATTTCCTCACCAGCTCTGTGTTGAATCATCTCCTTTCACCAGCACTATAGGAGCCATGGATGATGGAATATGGCTGTTTCCCTAACATACGCAGACTGACACTGAAGTGAGGAGGATATTCAATCCCTCTTAGAGGACGGTGGAAGTAGGCTAGATTAGAGATGTGTATTTATTATTAAAAACAACAGGTTTTGGCGTGACGCTTTCCCTTTGCACTGACTGACACTAAGAATGGCAAATAGAAAAGTGGGTGGCCTCTGGGTATACCAGAGCTGCTATATTTGGCTCTGTCAGTTTGCATACAGATCTGCAGCAGTCTGCAATTAGCCAACTTCCTGTTTTAAAACCGGAAAAAGGACTAGCAGTGCTCTGCTGTGAGGCCATTGATACACTGTAGTGGTTGTATGGATGAGGCCAGCCAGCCCACCCAGGCCTTCTGGACATGCATCATTTAATAGCACTAGAATTCTACAGTACATGCATGGCATTCCGAAAGCACTGGGTTACAATCAGTATCTGGCTGGGTGGGGCTGCTGTCCCCAACATTGACAGACTGGACACTACCACAGCCAAATAGCAGCACTATAAAACAGGTTGACAGTGAATAGAGTCCCTGGTCACAGTGCCAGTGCCTCCCTTTTCTCTGTCTGTAGCGAGGTGGGAGGCACTAATTGCCCACCACACCAAGCCACCGGGGAAAATACAAGTCAGCCACTTCCACTACTCACTTCCCCCTCACTTCCTGTTCTCGGGCGGTCTGAAGTGAGAGGTGCAGTAGATGAGGTTGTGAGGGAGGCAGTGTGTTGACTGGTGAGCTACTGTACTGGCCCACCTGTGGTGAATTGACCATGCCGTGTGTGCCTTTGTCTGATGCAGCATGAACCGTATGGCCTTGTTGTGTGCCTCTCCTCTTTCTCATCCTCAGGGACAGACCACAAAGTCACCCTTCAGGCCAGGCATCTGCTGTGTTCTGCCTGCATACTATAGCCTAGATCCAGCCGATACAGACCATACGGCACACTACTGTAGCCTAGATCCAGCCGATACAGACCATACGGCACACTACTGTAGCCTAGATCCAGCCGATACAGACTATACGGCACACTACTGTAGCCTAGATCCAGCCGATACAGACCATACTGCACACTACTGTAGCCTAGATCCAGATCATTCTGCTCTCTCAGCACAGAGGCCTACCTGACACAGATGAGCTGAGATGGTGGTGGGTTTAGCTTTAGAGATCAGAGCAGAGGGAGGCTTCATTTCCTTTGGGAGGATCAACTCTCATGCATTCGCCTCGCTCTGAAGGTCACCGTGGCGAGGCACAATTATTGGCGCTTAGAAATGCTTATTTGCATAGTGGAGTCTTATTTTGTTTGTCCTATTTCACTCATTCTGGTACGTAGGCTATTATTGCAGTCTATAACAGCACATTAAGTGTCTTTTCTTCTGTTGCAGTAGATGAGGTTGTGCCAGTGTTCATGCACCTTGGTTGAAAAACAAGGTAGTGACAGTTGGCTCTTTTCTTTCCTCTGCATGTGAATCTTATTCACAGCGACTGAGTTGACATACAGTGAACCGCAGATTGAATCTGCTTAACAGAACTATCCAGAGTAACATTTTGAATCTGGTTCTCTTCTGCTTACTGACCAGACCGCATGTGGTTGTCTACCAGGCTGAGCATAGATCCTGTTTCAGTGTGGTGTTAAACCTTCCTAGGTTTTGGCCTTTCTAGGGAGTTTTTCCTAGCCACCATGCTTCTACACCTCCATTACTTGCTGTTTGGGGTTTTAGGCTGGGTTTCTGTACAGCACTTTGAGATATCAGCTGATGTAAGAAGGGCTATATAAATACATTTTGATTTGTTAGTCTGTCAGAGGGAACCACAATACGTGGTGATTGACTGTCTGTCTTCTCTTCTGTTGTCCTGCAGCTCTGATGGTACCAGCTGACCAGTGACACCTGCCTGAGGACACCTCACCCGCTGCCCCCCTCCCCCACCCCCTTTACCATGTCTGGGATCCAGGTGAGAGGAACACACCTACACACGCTGCCCCCCCCACCCCCTTTACCATGTCTGGGATCCAGGTGAGAGGAACACACCTACACACGCTGCCCCCCCTCCCCCACCCCCTTTACCATGTCTGGGATCCAGGTGAGAGGAACACACCTACACACGCTGCTCCCCCACCCCCTTCCCCCCTTTACCATGTCTGGGATCCAGGTGAGAGGAACACACCTACACACGCTGCCCCCCCTCCCCCACCCCCTTCCCCCCTTTACCATGTCTGGGATCCAGGTGAGAGGAACACACCTACACACGCTGCCCCCCCTCCCCCACCCCCTTCTCCCCTTTACCATGTCTGGGATCCAGGTGAGAGGAACACACCTACACACGCTGCCCCCCCTCCCCCACCCCCTTCCCCCCTTTACCATGTCTGGGATCCAGGTGAGAGGAACACATCTACACACGCGTGCTAGTAGTGCACAAGTCAGCTGTTTTTACACCCCTGCTTGCAATTGCTAATAACCCATCTGACTATATGTGAAAATCAGAGGCCCAATAACATTTTGCACATATTCTTGATGAATGTTAATAATCTCACTGGTTTGAGACCACACAATCAACCAAAATAGTGCTGCTAATAGCTCTATATTGTGTATATATGTATATGTATATAGTGCTGCTAATAGCTCTATATTGTGTGTATATGTATATAGTGCTGCTAATAGCTCTATATTGTGTGTATATATGTATATAGTGCTGCTAATAGCTCTATATTGTGTGTATATATGTATATAGTGCTGCTAATAGCTCTATATTGTGTGTATATATGTATATAGTGCTGCTAATAGCTCTATATTGTGTGTATATATGTATATAGTGCTGCTAATAGCTCTATATTGTGTGTATATATGTATATAGTGCTGCTAATAGCTCTATATTGTGTGTATATATGTATATAGTGCTGCTAATAGCTCTATATTGTGTGTATATATGTATATAGTGCTGCTAATAGCTCTATATTGTGTGTATATATGTATATAGTGCTGCTAATAGCTCTATATTGTGTGTATATATATGTATATAGTGCTGCTAATAGCTCTATATTGTGTGTATATATGTATATAGTGCTGCTAATAGCTCTATATTGTGTGTATATATGTATATAGTGCTGCTAATAGCTCTATATTGTGTGTATATATGTATATAGTGCTGCTAATAGCTCTATATTGTGTGTATATATGTATATAGTGCTGCTAATAGCTCTATATTGTGTGTATATATGTATATAGTGCTGCTAATAGCTCTATATTGTGTGTATATATGTATATAGTGCTGCTAATAGCTCTATATTGTGTGTATATATGTATATAGTGCTGCTAATAGCTCTATATTGTGTGTACATATGTATATAGTGCTGCTAATAGCTCTATATTGTGTGTACATATGTATATAGTGCTGCTAATAGCTCTATATTGTGTGTACATATGTATATAGTGCTGCTAATAGCTCTATATTGTGTGTACATATGTATATAGTGCTGCTAATAGCTCTATATTGTGTGTACATATGTATATAGTGCTGCTAATAGCTCTATATTGTGTGTACATATGTATATAGTGCTGCTAATAGCTCTATATTGTGTGTGTATATATGTATATAGTGCTGCTAATAGCTCTATATAGTGCTGCTAATAGCTCTATATTGTGTGTGTATATATGTATATAGTGCTGCTAATAGCTCTATATTGCAAATGATGTGGTTGAAGAAAAACAAATCTGCAATTTAAATGTATAAGTTCATCTTCATTTCTACACACTTTCTACCTGGCTGTTTACATTTAGACCGGAGTATTTCTTCATAAATTATAACATTTATCTATTAGATTTATTTTTTGGGGAGGGTGGACACCTACGACCCACTCATAACCACCCACCAGTTGAGAATCGCTGCCCTAGAAGACTAAATAAATCCTTGCTCACCATAATGTCTTAAATCGATAGAATGAGTGCTTCAATCTAGTTGACATGGGTCAAGTTCTGTCATCCCTGCTTCTTTTGTGGAGAAAGACGTTTAGAGACCAGGTGAGGGGAAAAAATAAAATAAATTGAGATCTCTATCTACATTTTTTTTTTTTTTTTTTAAACGGAAGATTTTCTGTGCAATGTTTCCAAATGACATCAGTTTGACTGGTTGTAAGGAAATAGAAAGCTATGAATATGACCCCATGTGTTTCTGATCAGATTTAGTTCTGCTTGGGTGCATATTTTATGTGATTGAAATACTATCCACTTTTATGATTCCAATAAATATACCCCCTGTAGAGGTGTGATCTAACTGCGCATTCGCTTAAGATGCTGAAAGAAAATCATATTTCTGCACTCCTGTTCCTGAGTAAAAATGTTGCCAACATTTGCATAATTTTATTGCAAGAAATGCTTAATTCTGCAGGAGTTAATATTAAGGCTGAGAGGTTGTAGTGTCCAGACTTCAGGTTCCATTTAACCCATCTGAACAGTAGGCTACAGTTCCCTTGACATGCCATAGGCCTAATTGATGTCCCCATCTTGTGACTGTGGAATTTGTACAGATCCATCACACAACACTGCTATCATCCTCTTACCACTTCACCAAATCTTTCCCAAACATGACCTTTCTGGCCCTCGCTTCTCTGTATTTTCTAATCTCCATTTCACAGCTTTTTTCTTATTGAATTAAACTCAAAGTTTCTCTGCCCGTTCCCGGAAGTATTTTGTGATTGGCGTGTAGGCTATTTGACCTGCGTACAGCTGGGCCCTAAAGCTCAGGCTGACATGCTAATGCCATGTAGCCTAAAATAATGAAGGAGAACCTCAATGTAGCCTATTGATACAAATTGCACAAGAATTATACTTCTTTATTTTTTTTAAGATATTGTTTTCTCTTTATTCAACCTGCCACCCACCCTTCAGCCACAATGTCATGACCCTAAACGCGCCTGCCCTGCCGATATAACCACGGGGGCTGCAGTTTGAGTCAACCCATGCATCACTAATGCACGCACGCATCCTACTTACACACACATTCTAATGTGCCCTGCCCCTTTCCGACATGTCATATTTCCTGACTGACATTAGTGCTTCTGCTTTTCATCTGCCAGCAGCTGCATAGCATGACTGACATCCCCCGTCTTCACATTTGCTTATCAACCCAAATTATTTTAATCTTTGGCACACAACAGTACATAACTCTCACATCGCTCCCTCTGTGACGCTCGTCTCTCTTTGACTCCTATCGGGAAATGATTGAGGGATGTGTCCCGATAACGATATCAGACACACACAGCTGTGTGTAGTGCATTGCTTCAGGAATACACCAGGTTATATGAGGATAGTGGCTGTGTCCCACCCTATTCCCTATATAGTGCACTACTTATGATCAGAGCCTCTAGGGAATAGGGTGCCATTTTGGATGCACCTTGTCTGTCTCACACACACACACACACACACACACACACACACACACCTGCTGCTTTGTACTGTCATTGCCTCTAACTGATAACATCTTCATAGGGGTCATGGTTGTATGTTATTTACAACACTGATGCCACAACACCACCGGTTATATGTGGGAGCCTCAGTTAATGCCTAAAGAATAGGCCCACATGCTATATGGTCTGAACAGCGTATAGGACAAACCAGCATAGCTACTTTTTTTTAATAGTAGACCTTTTATATGCTTTTAATAATGTGTTATTTGATTGTAATGTGTTATTGTAACCCGATGGCAATTGAATTTCTCCCTGGAGTGTCAATGACGTAAATGCAATTCACTCGTCCAAGCTATGACTATCTGTGACCTTTTACTGTAGTCAATCTCAGTGTTTAACAGCTCCTCTTCACTCGTGACCTAGGTACCATGGTTGCCTGGCACAGAGTGTGTAGCCAAGTACAACTTCCAGTCGACAAATGAACAGGACCTGCCTTTCTGTAAAGGAGATGTGTTGACCATAATCGGAGTCACCAGGGTAAGCAAGGCTCGCCTTTCTATACTGTGGAAATGTAAGTGTACAACCGTTATGGTGCTGGACTTGGGTAGTTATACAGCTGTGTTAAAACCTGTTTTTTATACTTTTTTAAAAATTTTCACCTAAAATGACAGATTTGGGTAACTGCCTGTAGCTCAGGACATGAAGCAAGGATATACATATTCTTGATACCATTTGTGAAGGAAAACACTTTGAAGTTTGTGGAAATGTGAAATTAATGTTGGTGACTATAACACTTTAGATCTGGTAAAAGATAACACAAAGAAAAAAAACATGCATGTTTTTTTTTTTTCCTTCTTTGAAATGCAAGGGAGGCCATAATGTACTATTCCAGCCCAGGCGCAATTTAGATTTTGGCCACTAGATGGCAGCAGTGGATGTGCCAAGTTTTAGACTGATCCAATGAAACATTGCATATCTGTTCAAAATGTCAAGACTGACCAAATGTGCATAATTGGTTTATTAATATATTTTCATGTTCATAATTGTGTACTCTCCTCAAACAATAGCATGGTGTTATTTTACTGTAAATTGGACAGTGCAGTTAGATGAACAAGAATTGAAGCTTTCTGCCCATATCAGATATGTCTATGTCCTGGGAAAATGTTTTTACTTACAGCCTCGTGCTAATCACATTAGCCTAGGTTAGCTCAACCGTCCGTTGGGGGACACGGATCCCGTAGAGGTTAAAGGGTGTTTCTGCTGCTATTTCAGGATCCCAACTGGTACAAAGCGAAGAACACAGTGGGCAGAGAGGGAACCATCCCAGCTAACTACGTCCAGAAAAGGGAAGGGGTCAAGTCAGGGGGAAAACTCAGTCTTATGCCGTAAGTACACGATAGTACCTTGCTGATCTTTCACATAGGATGTGCCCTTACCTGTGAAGTTCCCATGTTTCACTGTATAATAAAGGTATGAATATGGGGCTTAGTTCGTTGGAATTGGAGTGTTACAAAGGCCTGATGGGAGACGCTGGTAATTGATTTATTTTTTGCCTCTTCTCTGTCCCCTCTGCTCTCTGGGTGGCTGCCTGCCACTGTGGGTGGGGCTAACTGCCGCTGCGATTTGAATCGGGCTCTTTGAAGGGACAGCTATTTCAAAAGAGGAAAAAAAACGAGAGACTTATGCAAATGGTACAAAACTGGAGGCCAGGAGGAAATCAGAGTTCTCATACACACACACACAGGACAAGGCTGAGGTTGCTGCACTCAAACGTGTTGGACTAAAACACACTGGGGGTGTGTCTCTCTCTGTCTCACACACACACTGCAGACTCTCTCCCCCACCATCCCCATCTTCTGAGCTTATCTGCCCAGCTGAGCAGAGGAAAGCTCAAGCAGTGAGGGGAAGGGTGACCAGTCAAGTGTTACAAGGAAGGACAAAGGCAAGGCTACTCCACTGGACAGGGAACTGGCTAGAGGGAGTGAGTGTGTTTGCTGTCCTTATGAAGTAGAGGTCACCAGTGGAGGGACTGAGTGGTGTCCACTGCCCTCATACTCTCCTTCAGCTGTAAGAGAGCCAACTCGCTGTAAGTACAGCCAATGATGCATCAGCCCTGTGGATCCCCTCAGAGAGCGGTGGTTAGTGGCGAGAGTCCGAGGGGGGTTATGTTATTACATTTTACATTTTAGTCATTTAGCAGACGCTCTTATCCAGAGCGACTTACAGTAGTGAATGCATACATTTCATACATTTTTTTTCTCCGTATTATTACGAATTGGTAACAGATGTCTTGGGGGAAATGCTCCTGTGTTCTTGGGTCTGGTATTATATATATATATATATATATATATATATATATATATATATATATGGAATTGGTAACAGATGTCTTGGGGGAAATGCTCCCTGTTGGCTTATATAACTAACAGTGTCAGCTGTGTTCTTGGGTCTGTTGGTCTCCACACCCTGAGAGATGCTGCTCTTTGACCTCACAGCTCACTGCTGCCACCTGCTGGTAGTCATATACTCTGTTAAGGAGAGGGAATTACAGCACCACCCTAAAGACTGGCTAAAGGCCTCAGTCTAGAGGTCGACCGATTAATCGGAATGGCCGATTAATTAGGGCCGATTTCGCGTTTTCATTACACTCGGTGATCTGCATTTTTGGACACCGATCATGGCCGATTACATTGCACTCCGCGAGGAGACTGCATGGCAGGCTTGACTACCTGTTACGCGAGTGCAGCAGGGAGCCAAGGTAAGTTGCTAGCTAGCATTAAACGTATCTTATAAAAAACAATCAATCTTAACATAATCACTAGTTAACTACACATGGTTGATATTACTTGTTTATCTAGCTTGTCCTTCGTTGTATGTAATCGATGCGGTGCCTGTTAATTTATCATTGAATCACAGCCTACTTCGTCAAACGGGTGATTTAACAAGCGCATTCGCGAAAAAAGCACTGTCGTTGCACCAATGTGTACCTAACCATAAACATCAACGCCTTTCTTAAAATCAATACAAGTATATATTTTTAAACCTGCATATTTAGTTAATATTGCCTGCTAACATGAATTTCTTTTAACTAGGGAAATTGTGTCACTTCTCTTGCGTTCTGTGCAACAGAGTCAGGGTATATGCAGCAGTTTGGGCCGCCTGGCTCATTGCGAACTGTGTGAATACTATTTCTTCCTAACAAAGACAGCCAACTTGGCCAAACGGGGGATGATTTAACAAAAGCACAATCATTGCACGAATGTACCTAGCCATAAACATCAATGCCTTTCTTAAAATAAATACACAGAAGTGTATATTTTTTTTAAACCTGCATATTTAGTTAAAATAAATTCATGTTAGCAGGCAATATTAAACTAGGGAAATTGTGTTACTTCTCTTGCGTTCATTGCACGCAGAGTCAGGGTATATGCAACAGTTTGGGCCGCCTGGCTCGTTGCGAACTAATTTGCCAGAATTGTACGTAATTATGACATAACATTGAAGTTTGTGCAATCTAACAGCAATATTTAGACTTATGGATGCCACCCGTTAGATAAAATACGGAACGGTTCTGTATTTCACTGAACGAATAAACGTTTTGTTTTCAAAATGATAGTTTCCGGATTTGACCATATTAATGACCTAAGGCTCGTATTTCTGTGTTTATATTATAATGAAGTCTATGATTTGATAGAGCAGTCTGAGCGGTGGTAGGCAGCAGCAGGCTCATAAGCATTCATTCAAACAGCAATTTACTGCGTTTGCCAGCAGCTCTTCGCAATGCTTCAAGCATTGCGCTGTTTATGACTTCAAGCCTATCAACTCCTGAGATTAGGCTGGCAATACTAAAGTACCTATTAGAACATCCAATAGTCAAAGGTATATGAAATACAAATGGTATAGAGAGAAATAGTCCTATAATAACTACAACCTAAAACTTCTTACCTGGGAATATTGAAGACTCATGTTAAAAGGAACCACCAGCTTTCATATGTTTTGAGCAAGGAACTTAAACGTTAGCATTTTTACATGGCACATATTGCACTTTTACTTCTCCAACACTTTGTTTTTGCGTTATTTAAACCAAATTGAACATGTTTCATTATTTATGAGACTAAATGGATGTTATTGATCTATTATATTTAGTTAAAATAAGTGTTCATTCAGTATTGCTGTAATTGTCCATTATTTGTGTGTGTGTGTCGGCCGACGTAGCAGCTTTTTTTGGTCCTCCAATAATCGGTATTTGCGTTGAAAAATCATAATCGGTCGACCTCTACCTCAGTCCCCTGCTCACTGCAGTCTCTCCTTCCTCCTTCCCCACTGTCTTTCCTTACTCTATTTTCCCCTTACTTCTAGCAGCCTGTTTTCCCTTTCTCCCATCATATGACTAATGATAATGAATAGCACAAACTGCAACATAAATGACATATTACATGCCCTGCTTCCTCATTAAATGGTCTGACTGATTGCTCCTCCTGTTTGACTGGTTGGTCATATGTTTGGCTGGTAGCTCCTGTGTGCTCCTCCTGTGTTTTGGCTGTTGGTTACTCAGTGTTTGGCTGACTGCTGGCTTACTGGCGCCTGCTCTCAGATTAATGGGAGTTAAGGAGGCTGCTGTCCATGGAGAAGCAGCTCCGCTGATCTAATCAACTCAATCCTCCCTCCGCATTAAGCCGCTTTGCACAGGCCCTGCTCTGTCTGTCTTGGTGCTGGGCAACGGAGGGATGGAGGGAGTAAGGGAAGTGTGTAAATCAATTACACACTTTGATTACCCTTAACTCACCAGCCCCCAGAGAGACCCCTGTGGACCTCCTCCTGCTCCTGTTTCCATACTGCTGGGGGATTCTGTGTTAGGGTCTACTACAGATAAGAGATGAATGATCTTAAGGAAAAAGCCAAAGGGGTGGGGTTTATCCACTAGAAGCCTGTAGATCTTATACATGAGGTGAGATGGAGGCCGTGTTTAATAGCTTGAGCTAAAACAAAGAAGGGAACCGCGTGTGTTATCCCTAAGAGAGCTTTTTAAGTCCAGTGTCCTGCACCTTGCCTTGCGGTCAGCTGGGGGCAGGTTTCATAGACTGTGTTCAGAGGGGATGAGAGAGACTATATGCTGCTCTCTCTAAAAGCCTCCTCTCCTCAGTGAGGTCTCACCTCTCCTCAGTGAGGTCTCACCTCTCCTCAGTGAGGTCTCACCTCTCCTCAGTGAGGTCTCACCTCTCCTCAGTGAGGTCTCACCTCTCCTCAGTGTTAGAGAGGTCTGGCAGCCCCTGCTCTGTCTTGCCTGCCCTGAGCTGCTCTGCATTTTCCTGTTATTGCAGAGCCTGTGTGTCAGTTTCAGACTGCCTGCCTGTGTTTTTTGTCTGCGTTTCCTGTTTACACCAAGGCACTTTCTCACTGGCTCCTTGAGACACACAGGCTCACTCCACTGCTCTAAGCACAACTGCCTAGAAATGCCACTGCCTTACATTATGCTGATCAGCTGAACTACTTCTGTTGTCCCCTTGTCAATGGCTGACTGTTTATAAACTCTTTTAATACAGGGCTTTGTATGAGTGTTACATGGCCAACATTGCACGCTTGCAATAATAATGAGTAGATTTCCCCTCTACTTATAAATTGTCTTTTTGCCCTTTTGATGACCTTGGTATGGTAAATTTCTGTAGTCCATTAAGGCCCTATCTCTGTGTCCTGTCCCCCCTCCTCTCTCCTCTCCTTCTCGTGTCCATCTCCAGATGGTTCCATGGTAAGATAACGCGGGAGCAGGCGGAGCGCCTCCTCTACCCCCCAGAGACTGGTCTGTTCCTGGCGAGGGAGAGCACCAACTACCCCGGGGACTACACCCTGTGTGTCAGCTGTGACGGCAAGGTGGAGCACTACCGCATCATCTACCACGACGGCAAGCTCAGCATCGACGAGGAGGAGTTCTTCCAGAACCTCATGCAGCTGGTGGAGGTAAGTCGGTGTCAGTCCCAAACGCTCCCTATTTCTTACGGTTTAGGCTGCTCTCACACGGCCTATCCTGTATGGTGGTAAGGTACTCGTCAAGGACGATTAGTCATAGAGTTAGAGAAGGCAAAGGGGGTGGAGGTTATTGATGGGAGAGCGATCAATATTATTTTGGGAAATGTATTATATTGATACTTTGACTAAAGTATGGATTTAAGTTAACGTTAGCAAGCGCTAGTCGGCTGTACCAGGTATTTTTTTCATCCTATATCTTGTTCTGTCTTTTTAAATAGGAAGCCAACATGTTTTCAGCACTTATTTCCATGACTGATCAAAACTCCTTTTCCTGTGCTCTCTCGTCTCTCTGCAGCAGACCTATACTGAGCAATATGTTTGGAACATCAAATGGCAATACATATATAATCGCCACCTAAGTACCATGATATCGTTCTGTCCCTGGAATGTCCCAGTCCTAGTGGAGGGAGACCTCTGTCTACTGCGTGGTCTATTAGACAGCTTCTACTACAGCAGTAGGGTTGAGTCAGTGTGTTAAGGGAGGAAGGAGGCCATGGTGGGAAAGGTCTCTCTTCCCCAGAGATAAGATGCTCCATCAGGCTTCTAGCTAGATTGTTTGCAATCACACTTTAATTAACGCTCCTCTCTGTCCCAGAGGCGCTGCTGGGATTTAGGCAGGAATCTGCACACTGGCATCGAGGACCATCTGTCTAACTGGCACACTCTATCTTATTATCACTCTACCACAGTCCTCCGCTTATTCCTTCTGCGCTTTCTCGCTCTCGTCTCCCTGCTCTCTCTCTCTCGCCTTACCCCCCTCCCCCCCGCTCTCTCTAATGGCGCCTGTGACTGGATCTCTCACATTCTTCTGCTTTTTAGCTCATTCTTTTTCCCCTTACCCTCACTGGCCTGTCACAACAGGCTCCACATGGGTACACACAAGTTGTCCTTCCCTGTCAAAAGACCCACATCCAGTGGGATTTGTGGTGTTAACCACATAATGGAAATCAAACACTGTTGCATTTAAGGGATTAGTCAATCACATGTTAAGTACTTGGGTTGTTATGGATGGTGAGTACTTATGTGTGGCGATTCAAGTGTGTATTCAGGCACATTGAGTATTTCTGTGTTGTCCAAATATCTGTTATATAACCTTGGTTTCATGACTGCAAATATGCAGAAATAATGTGTTCATTTGATAATGGGTCTTTAAAGCTGAAATACAGTGTTGACATGAATATATTTGTTTAGTAGCTTGTACAGAGGCAATAGTTCGTATACCATGCTGCCCTCTGGTGGTTGTGAATGCTACTCACATGTAAAAGACAGTGGCAGTCAGATTACACTCAATGACTGGGTGCTTCTCCATTGATTAACAAACTAATCATAGGTCAAAAAGATGGCCGGTGTGTTTGACTGGTTACACTCACATAACCTGATCACATGTAGATAGGATTATCTAAAGTGACGGTGTGGTTAGTGACCTTTCACCACCAAACGCACAGTCCCCTCTAGCCCTCCAATCCCAGCATCCTTTTCACCCCAGACTGCTGAGACCCTTCTTGACTCCCCGCTCTTTGTTCTCTGGTCTTTGACATGCAGTTGTACCTCCTGAGTGTGACGATGCAGCTACTGTTAATATACACACTATCCAACTCACCATGTTCTCTCTCGTCTATCTCCATTCAGCACTACACTAAAGACGCCGACGGCCTCTGTACCAGACTCATCAAGCCAAAGCTGATGGAGGGAACGGTGGCCGCCCAGGATGAATTCTCCAGGAGTAAGAAGAACACTACTAACCTTGTGTTTCCATTCTCTGAGTCACTCTTGGTCTGTAAGAATAGCCACAGTAACTCAGTCTGTCTTCATCTTCTGTAGTACAGGAAACCTGGGCTTAATCACTTGAGCTAGCAGAAAGTCTTTAACCTTGTGCTTTGCTCTGTCTGGGGAAGGATGATGTTTCATTAGTACTGCTGGAACCAGTCTGACTTTCTCTCTCTCTCTCTATATCTCTCTCTCTCTCTCTATATCTCTCTCTCTCTCTATATATATCTCTCTCTCTCTCTATATATATCTCTCTCTCTCTCTATATATCTCTCTCTCTCTCTCTCTCTATATCTCTCTCTCTATATCTCTCTCTATATCTCTCTCTCTATATCTCTCTCTCTCTCTATCTCTCTCTCTCTCTCTATATATCTCTCTCTCTCTATATATCTATATCTCTCTATATCTCTATATCTCTCTCTCTCTCTATATCTCTCTCTCTCTCTATATCTCTCTCTCTCTATCTCTCTCTCTCTCTCTATATCTCTCTCTCGCTCTCTCTATATCTCTCTCTATATCTCTCTCTCTCTCTATATCTCTATCTCTCTCTCTATATCGCTCTATCTCTCTCGCTCTATCTCTCTCGCTCTCTATCTCTCTCTCTATATCGCTCTCTCTATATCGCTCTCTCTATATCTCTCGCTCTATATATATCGCTCTATATATATCGCTCTATATCTCTCTCTATATATATCGCTCTATATCTCTCGCTCTATATATCTCGCTCTATATATCTCGCTCTATATATCTCGCTCTATATATCTCGCTCTATATATCTCGCTCTCTATATCTCGCTCTCTATATCTCTCTCTCATATCTCTCTCTATATCTCTCTCTATATCTCTCTCTATATCTCTCTCTATATCTCTCTCTCTATACTCTCTCTCTCTCTCTCTATATCTCTCTCTCTATATATCTCTCTCTCTATATATCTCTCTCTCTATATCTCTGTCTCTCTGTCTCTCTGTCTCTCTGTCTCTCTCCATCTCTCTCTGTCTCTCTGTCTCTCTCTCCATCTCTCTCTGTTGCTGCTCCACAGGTGGCTGGGCCTTGAACAGAAAGGAACTCAAGCTCATCCAGACCATTGGCAAAGGGGAGTTTGGAGGTAAAGACCCTAACTGGGACCAGTGCTGATAAAGTGTCTCTTTCCATCCCCGTGTGAGGCCGTTGTCCAGTGTTACATCTCTGTATCTGTTCAGATGTGATGGTGGGGGACTACAGAGGGACCAAGGTGGCAGTGAAGTGCATCAAACACGACGCCACGGCCCAGGCGTTCATCGCTGAGGCCTCCGTCATGACGTAAGTCTCAACCATTCTGTTTTATGGTCTTACCCACTTTCTCTAATACCTTATGACTGTGTGTTTCTGTGTCTGTACACCTTAGTGCGTAGCTATGTCACTAAAACCCTCTTCCCTGCAGCCAGCTGAGGCACAACAACCTGGTTCAGCTGCTGGGGGTGATTGTAGAGGAGAGGGGCAGTCTCTACATCGTCACAGAGTACATGGCCAAGGTACTTCAGTCTAGTCTATTGCTGGACCAGGGACTACTCTATCTAGGCTGTAGGCTGGAGTCCGCTGTCCCTTTATGATAGGGTCTGTTCCTACTTCCCAGCTTGACAGCCGTCCCTCTCTCCCCCCCACCACAGGGCAGTCTAGTGGACTACCTCCGTTCTCGAGGACGGACCGTGCTGGGAGGAGACTGTTTACTCAAATTCTCACTGTAAGTCATCCTCAGGCAGTTCTGCTGTATTGGATTTCTTTATTCAATTATAATGTGATTTCCCTGGAGAGGATGCCAGAAACCAAAGTATTTTAAATGGCTATTGGTATCACTTATCAACAATGAAATTAGTTATTTGTCTTGGCTGAGTGATCCCATTGTTTCTCTCTTTCTCTGTCTCTCACATCTCCATTTGGTGACTCCTCTCCTCGTTCTCCCCTGCTGTGCAGTGATGTATGTGAAGCCATGGAATACCTGGAGGCCAATAACTTTGTGCACAGAGACCTGGCCGCCCGGAATGTTCTGGTGTCTGACGACAACATCGCCAAGGTCAGCGACTTCGGTCTGACTAAGGAGGCCTCGTCCACACAGGACACTGCCAAATTGCCTGTCAAATGGACCTCCCCCGAAGCCCTGCGAGAGAAGGTAAAGGTGGAAAGAGAGGGGATTGGACGAAGGAGGGAGGGAGTGTAGATGGGAGGGTGTTTAAATAGTGTAGCCTAAGCTCTGTCTTTGTGTCTGTGGTGTCTTGTGTAGTTGACCTCAGCCTCTCTCTCTGCTCCTTCCAGAGGTTCTCCACTAAGTCAGACGTGTGGAGTTATGGTATCCTGCTATGGGAGATCTACTCCTTTGGGCGTGTGCCTTATCCCAGAATTGTAAGTATGACATTGTGAGGTTACTCCAGCAAGGGTCAGCAGCCTTATCTGGCAAAAATGGATATATCTAGATGAGTGATGCATTTCCTATCATTTAATAGCTGTGAAGCTTGTGCACAGGCAGATGGGTTGAGGCCACTGTTCAGACAGTGGAGGATGTTAGGACATACTAGTAGAGTATGTGGTTGATAACGCCCCTCTGCTCCTCAGCCCCTGAAGGAGGTGGTGCCGCGGGTGGAGAAGGGTTACAAGATGGACGCCCCCGACGGCTGCCCGGTGGTGGTGTACGACGTCATGAAGCAGTGCTGGACCCTGGATGTGGGGCTGCGGCCCTCCTTCCGCATGCTGAGAGACAAGCTGTCACATATCAGAGCCAAGGAGCTCTACCTGTGAGGGGCAGAGAGGGAAGACACGGCAGACTGGGGGAGGGAGGGGAGGGAGGGAGCGTCCGGGTCGGGGGAAACTAACTGGAGCAGGACCGGAACTCCTCTGCCAGCCTCACCTGTGGACCACACCCTACCTGATACCTGACCTGCACCTGTTTTCCTCTGGCACTGTAGTAAACCTTCCCCTGTGTTACCTTCCCTCCACTCTTCTGAAAGAAAGGAACACAAGTCCTGTATGTGTTGTATAGCTTTCTGTCAGCTGGTTGTCTTCCTTCTCTGTCCAGTCCATCAGCCTCCCTCTACCCCCTTCCTCCTCCTGTTCTCCCAGTCTCTCCACTGTGGCGTTGTCACCTCAAACTCTTCTTATTTTCTTCTCCAAAACGTGATGATAATGGGGAGGCTGGCCTTTTCCTCCACATGTTTGTCAGGTGCTCTCAATCTCTCTCGGTCTGTCTCTCTGCGCCCTGATCATTCCTGTATCTCTGTGTTGGGTGGTAGTGTGGCGCTGCATGCTGTCTGTCTCTCACCCTCCTGTGTGGGGCCTTGCTTGGGGCCTTACTTGGGGCCTTGGCTCTGTGCCAAAGTACCTCCAGTATACAGAGCTCCAGAACCTACTCCTCCACTTGGACTATTCAGTTTTTATTCCTTTTTTTAAGAAATCTTTTTTAAATCGTTTTTCTGGGGGGAGGTTGGTTGTGCAGTTGTCTCCCTCCGGCTCCAGAACAGGTTCTTCTATGTCCGTTAAAGAGAACGTGAACATTTCATAAAGAGCCTCCGCTGGGACGCGCCTATCTCCAACTCCACACAGGGCTGGGCACTTCTCAACATGGTCCATTCATCATATGTGGGCTTGTTTTATATTAAAGGATAAAAAAAGAACCAAAAAATGAAAAGAAAGACAGACTGAAGGATATAAGAATGTTTTAGTGTAGCGAATGCTGGGGTTGGGTGTGTGCATGCCGTGCGAGAGGCCTTGGGTTTAACTGTCAGTGCTTTCAATGTTTATTATGCTACCATGATTCTGAATAAATCATTCCGTCTGACAGTGTGGAAAGAACGTCAACAGTCAACACTGACATCACAGGGAGGGGGCTCCCCTCTGAAAGCACCTGGGTACTATTCAGTCATGTGGATGTCCTGGATGATAGAGGTAACAGCAGGGCAGTGGGCCACTGGGGATGCCCTGGGTGTTTGTTCCATTTGTTCCTCTACTCATTATGCTATTACACACACATTCCCACACGGTAAATATTCATTTACACAGAGGTAATACAGCCATTCACACACTTTACATACCCACTGGGTTCATACATACACTTGGGCCAATGAATCTTATTTGGCTGAACTGTGAATAAGGTATTCTAACTATGGATTGGTCCTGTGGTCTTCAAATCAAATTTTATTGGTCACATACACATGGTTAGCGGATGTCATTGCGAGTGTAGCAAAGTGCTTGTCAGAACCTGTGACTTCACAGATTGAGCCTAAAATAATTCTCTCTCACACAGCTCTGTTTTAGAATGTAGAAGTGTTTATGAGGGTGTGATAACAGATATAGCTGACGTGCCAAAAGAGTCTTCAAGCTGTGAAGCTGCAGTGTTCTGTGTCAGCTGATCTGTTCCATTTCCAGTGGTCAGTCAAATAGACTAAAGCTCCTCTCATTTCATTCTCTTCTCCATTCTCTCCTCTCTGGAGTGGCTGTTCCTCCACTCGCCTCCAGTGACGTTCTGCTGCGAACAGGACACACACAGAATGACTGACTCTGAGCCTGAACTGAGCAGAGCTCAAATGGAACAGCTTTAAGGGTCTTGTCTGTGTGACCGTGTATTTTTTTTGTTTTGTAAAGAAAGAAAAAAACATGATTGAATCATCTTCAGCTTTTGTCTTTCTTTCTAGCTCAAAGCCTTCCTTCTTTGCCCATGTGTCTTTCTGTTTCCATCCTGTCGCGCCAGCCCTGTTGCTTGCTGCACATAAGGAGCCAACAGTTGTCTATGTCCCTGGCTGGCTGGCTCGTTTTGATTCCTATGAATGTTAACGGTGCTGACAGTCCAGAGTGGTAACAATGGGCTGGTTACACAACACAGGGTGCTGTCAGCCAAGGCTGTGCGGTTCTGCTCAGCTGTCAGGACCCATCATTACACTGGGCCATCACTCCATCTCACATTTAGTGCTTCTGAAAACAGGAGGAGCATTGCTGGAGAGGGACCTCTTAGATTTAGATGCATGTTTTGATGTGTCCTGTCTCTATGGTTTAGGCTACTACAACAGTGCAACAATTCATCTTACTCACCCAGTCATGTGATGGTTGTACCACTACCATGGATCACCACCAGCTGGCACCGTGTAGTCTACTCCAGTAGAACTCATGGATGGATGGAGATAAATGTTATGTCAGGCCTTCATTGTAAATAAGAATTTGTTTTTAATCAATCTGCCTGGTAAAATACAATGCATCAATAAAAAGCCTGTATGTGTTATACTGCTAGTGTTATAGTGGTAACACCATAGTTAGTCACCCCCTTTGCGTGTTCAAATGAAGCCGCATTAGGCTACTTGTGAGGTACAGAGATGTCATCCTACCTTGGAAGGGTCATAGTTCATTCCAGGACTTTTGCGTATGATTCTCATCTCAAACTGACACACACATTCACAATTAAATGCCACAATCCTGTCAACTACACCCACACAGTTCAGTGCGTGTTCTTCACTATCACAGATGAGTGGAGGAGGATGCATCCTGTTTTATTCAGCTTTTGATATGTTGTCAGCAGAGATCCATCTCCTAAGCCTGATATTTCTTGACAGCAACAAATTAAACCCCACCATGAATTAATCTGATTACACCAACAATTTTTGTTAAATCCAGTAGGATTCTGATGTTTGCAGGCTAGAGGCTAGTGTGGATTGTAGTGCCTGGGCCATTTGAAGTAGTTGAGTTGACAGATGTACATGTGACAGAATGTGGTGAGGTCATCTTTCTTCTACTCCATGTACTACAGCTGTCTGCTGACAGGAAGCCATATCTCATCATGGGTACCTCATCCAATTCGACATGCTGCTGTGATCACAGTCCAATTATTAACTGGGTGGTTTGAGCCCTGAATGCTGATTGACTGAAAGCTGTGGTATATCAGACCTTTATACAACGGGTGGGTCTAATGCTGATTGGTTAAAACCGCGTTCAATCCGGTGTCTATACCACAAGTTACCACTGGCTGAATCTATGACTTTAAAATGTCTATTCACTCTGTTCCATGTGACTGTGCGATCCACTGTCTTATCAGCCCAGCCAGGTACTTTATAAACTTGATCTCCACTATCAAAAACATCTAGACATTTTCTCACATTTCTTTTAGACCATCATTTAGTTTTCAACAGCAGAGATTTCTATAAACCTTGCTGTCTGTCCCTCTGACGTTTGCAGCATTGTTCCAATATTGGATTTCCAGCTGTCGCATAGTAATGAACGTGTCGGGATGAGACAGACAGGCAGCTTTTCTCAGCCATTCGAAATCATGAATCGGTAACATTTTTATGGATATATCAATAGAAAACAGGTCAAACGAAACAAAGTGCAGCTAGTTTGCAGTCTTTCCAGCTTCAGTGACTGTATTAGCTCTGTTGTTGGCTAGCTCCTGAACAACACAGTGTCCTGACATAGAGAGCACATTTTCTATGCTAGGTGAAGTCGTGCCTCATTAGCTCATTGTTATGGATGTATCCAAATAAATGTCACTAGAGAACAGCTTAATTAAACAAATGCAAATGTAGCTACTTTGTTATTCTGGCTGCACCGTTTGACTTGGCTGTAAATTAGCTGTAGTTGGCTAGCTAGCAAACAAGGGATAAGAACTTTGCCTGCCAGTATGGAAATAGAACATTTAGAACGAACGACTGGGTAGCGTTCATAGATACAGAATTAATAAATTCATAAAAATAACATTTTAAATAAATATGTCAATGATTATTTGAATATGTTGGTAACCCGTTGTATGAAAGTGATAATGCCCGAGAAGCCGGTATTTGGAGGATATATTGGTACGGTTTGCCGGCACTCGACTTTGTCTTGGGCCTAACAACACTCATGACAATATATCCTCCAAATACCGGCTTCTCGGGCATTATCACTTAAGTATACCACGGCATGACAAAAAAAAAATACTAATTACATTGGTAACCAGTTTATAATAGCAATAAGGTAGCTCAGGGGTTTGTGGTATATCGCTGTGTCCAGTTGATCTGCGTTGCATTGTGCATAAGAACAGCTCTTAGCTGTGGTATATTGGCCGTATACCACACCCCCCCTGGCCTTATTACTTAATTATTTCACCTGATATGGTTGCCATAACTCGCAAGACTGGAGACACTGAACATGTAATAGAAATAGAAGATATATAATAATGCTATGCTTTATACAGCACAGAGGTTATTTTACTGGGAGAAATATGCAGAGAACAAAGATACTGATGCCAAAATGGGTTAATTTGTACTGGCGCAGCAGGACATGTGGGGGAGTTTTCCGATTCCAGCCCAATTCGGTGATGACAGGAACTTAGTGAGGTGATTGGTGCTGAAGGGAGTAGTCAGGCCGATGTCAGGCTGATGTGGCTGCGATCAGGGGCGGTTCTGGGGGGGCAGTGCCCCTGTGACAATAATTTTGGACCCCCTTGTGGCCCCCCTAAATGTGGAGTATGAAATAATTTTTACATAACTAATTTTTGCTATCGTTCTCTTTTTTTACATCTGTTATTAGACAGTGGCAACACGGAACACTAAAGATTATGAACATGGTCTTTTGCCTGCTAATGCCTGCAATGCAGTGAAGAAAACGATATGACAACAATAACGTCTAATGTAACTGGCCCCTCTAACAGCACAACTGGCCCCAGCTTGGCCCCCCCCAGTTGAAATGGTCTAGAACCGCCACTGGCTGCGATGTGTGGCTGTCTCAGCTGTCCACATGGACCCACTGTGCTCCCCACTCTGTTGCTCCCTGACAAATCCCCTTCCACAAAGCTCCATCAATTCCCTTCATTCCCCTTCGTCTGCTCTGGTCTGGGATCAGATCTCTCACTCCACTGAACAGCCCCTAAAAATAATCTGTTGCTTCAGCTGATGTCTCAGCAGCAATTAGCTTCTATTTGTGGCCATGCATGCAGACATCTCAGATAGCTACGGGTGTCACTGTGGTCCTGACTGTCTGGCCGGGGCATTGTTTTGTGTGTGCGGACTGGGAGGTTTATGCCCCGAGGTCTATTGGCTCGGCAGCTTTTGGCTTTGTTATAGAAAGGCTTAATAATGCAGTTCTTGGTGTCTTTTGGCAGCCTTGGTTATTATTAGTTGGTCCTAGTAGTACGACAGCCTTGTGCCACATTAGTGAGTGCAGAATAATTTTTCTGTAATCCCATTCTGAGCAGGTTGGATGGACTAATGGGCTGAGTAGTATTCTGTAATGCTATTCAGTGGTTTGTTATTGTTGTAATTGTGCTCTTTAGTATGGGAATTTGTTCTTAACTGACTTACCTAGTTAAATAAATAAATGAGGATTCTTAGTTCAAATTTTATTTGTCACATGCGTGAATACAACAGGTGTAGACCATACAGTGAAATGCTTACCTACAAGCCCTTAACCAACAATAGGTATTTTCTTGAAACTGTAAAGAAACAGATAATGAAAGAGCAGCAGTAAAATAACAATAGCGAGACTATATACAGGGTGTTACGGTACAGAGTCAAGGTGGAGGCTATATACAGGGGGTACCGGTACAGAGTCAATGTGGAGGCTATATACAGGGGGTACCGGTACAGAGTCGAGGGGAGGGGGCAATGCAAATAGTCTGGGTAGCCATTTGATTAGATGTTCAGGAGTCTTATGGCTTGGGGGTAGAAGCTGTTTAGAAGCCTCTTGGACCTAGACTTGGCGCTCCGGTACCACTTGCCGCATGGTAGCAGAGAGAACAGTCTATGACTAGGGTGGCTGGAGTCTTTGACCATTTTTAGGACCTTCCCCTGGTATAGAGGTCCTGGATGGCAGGAAGCTTGGCCCCAGTGATGTACTGGGCCGTTCGCACTACCCTCTGTAGTGCTTTGCGGTCGGAGGCCGAGTAGTTGCCATACCAGGCAGTGATGCAACCAGTCAGGATGAACTCGATGGTGCAGCTGTAGAACCTTTTGAGGATCTGAGGACCCATGCCAAATCTTTGGGAATAGGTTTTGTTGTGCCCTCTTTACGACTGTCTTGGTGTGCTTGCACCAGTTGTGCCGACAACTGAGTTCCATATATTTTTCAGGTCTGACTGCAGAAGGTATGACCTTGCCGTCACAGCTAGTCATCGACCCACTAGACCTGGCAGGTGGGCAGAGCCATGTCTCAGTATCCCTGACTCACCATACAGTACATGACAGGGAGGACTGAGGACCATGTCTCGGCCCCTGTGACCGTGTGACGTCACTGAGCTGGGCTGGCCCTGGCCAGGTCGATCGTCAGTGGACATCATGTACTGAGAGAGAAACCCATGAGCTATGAATCAAATACACATGGCAGAGCAAGGCTCACCGTTTGTTCGTATAACCACAAATCATGGGTCACATGGACGTCTGAACGAAATAGCTTACTGACGCGTGGCATTGCAGATCATGGATAGGAAATAATCATGGCGAGGTTGAACCAACCAGCATGTTATGATGCTCAATATGCTGGATCTGATCTGATCATACAGTATCGGAGATGACTAACAGTCAGTGTGTAGTTGTTTTATCAGCTCTACCACAACGAGACTCCAGATGGCCGATTTTACATCTAATCCTAACCCATGTGTGTAGAGCTCCTCCTGGGAGACAGGTGTGTAGAGAGGGAGGGAGGTGGAGCTCTGAGCTGGAGAAGACGGATAACAGCAGCAACAAAGGGCTGTGATGATGTAACGCTAGCTGGGCTGTTTTTTTGGGACTCTTTTAAAAATAACCCAATTGGAGCCCGGGGCACTGCATGGCTGATATGTTCGTTCGGCTTTGTGAAATAGCAAGGTTCTCAGAGTCAGAGAGAACATGTTTTCTGCACCAGTTGTCAGGCTGGATTTGCATTCCGTCTGTGACATTTCACCCTTCTGCCCCAAGCCCCGCGCCCACTGCCTGCCGGAGGGGTGTGCGGTGCCAACACACATCTGTCTCAGAGCAGGGTGAGGGGCCCCTGGAACCACCATAGACCCCCTCCTCCTCTACACAACCCCCTCTCCTGGATCACTTTATCCTCCCCTAGTTAGCCACCTGAAACATCAGTACATTAGATTGCATGGCATGACAGCCATAAAGAAGAGAAGAGCTAGATTTAATACATGAATACAAGGCGTAGCTGTGTCTGAGGCTGTGCAGATTAACTGCTGCTTTAGTGAATCTAGATGGGTCAGTGGTTGACTCAACACTGAGGACTAGATTTACATTTACGTCATTTAGCAGACGCTCTTATCTAGAGCGACTTACAAATTGGTGCATTCACCTTATGATATCCAGTGGAACAACCACTTTACAATAGTACAACTATATCTTTTTTGGAGGGGGGGGGGTTAGAAGGATTACTTAATCCTATCCCAGGTATTCCTTAGAGTTGGGGTTTCAGGTGTCTCCGGAAGGTGGTGATTGACTCCGCTGTCCTGGCGTCGTGAGGGAGCTTGTTCCACCATTGGGGTGGCAGAGCAGCGAACAGTTTTGACTGGGCTGAGCGGAAACTGTGCTTCCGCAGAGGTAGGGAGGCGAGCAGGCCAGAGGTGGATGAACGCAGTGCCCTTCTTTGGGTGTAGGGACTGATCAGAGCCTGAAGGTACGGAGGTGCCGTTCCCCTCACAGCTCCGTAGGCAAGCACCATGGTCTTGTAGCAGATGCGAGCTTCAACTGGAAGCCAGTGGAGTGTGCGGAGGAGCAGGGTGACGTGAGAGAACTTGGGAAGGTTGAACACCAGACGGGCTGTGGCGTTCTGGATGAGTTGTAGGGGTTTGATGGCACAGGCAGGGAGCCCCGCCAACAGCGAGTTGCAGTAATCCAGACGGGAGATGACAAGTGCCTGGATTAGGACCTGCGCCGCTTCCTGTGTGAGGCAGGGTCGTACTCTGCGAATGTTGTAGAGCATGAACCTACAGGATCGGGTCACCGCCTTCATGTTAGCGGAGAACGACAGGGTGTTGTCCAGGGTCACGCCAAGGCTCTTAGCACTCTGGGAGGAGGACACAATGGAGTTGTCAACCGTGATGGCGAGATCATGGAACGGGCAGTCCTTCCCGGGAGGAAGAGCAGCTCCGTCTTGCCGAGGTTCAGCTTGAGGTGGTGATCCGTCATCCGCACTGATATGTCTGCCAGACATGCAGAGATGCGATTCGCCACCTGGTTATCAGAAGGGGGAAAGGAGAAGATGAATTGTGTGTCGTCTGCGTAGCAATGATAGGAGAGACCATGTGAGAATATGACAGAGCCAAGTGACTTGGTGTATAGCGAGAATAGGAGAGGGCCTAGAACTGAGCCCTGGGGGACACCAGTGGTGAGAGCACGTGGTGCGAAGACGGATTCTCGCCATGCCACCTGGTAGGAGCGACCTGTCACCTGGTAGGAGCGACCTAGATCATGTTGCCCATGCAGCCTGCTGTCATCGACTAGTGGGTCCATGTTATCAGCCTGCTGACAGTCTCCCTGAACAAGCAGCTTCTGTAAGGCAAGCTTTTCTCACTTTCCATGTTGTGCTGCCACACATCTACAGACCACTTCAACTCCATAGCGGACGCACACACAGGGTACACACACACACAGGGTACACACACACAGGGTACACACACAGGGTACACACACACACACACAGGGTACACACACACACACACAGGGTACACACACACACAGGGTACACACACATAGCGCTTGACTTGGGCAGGAGCTCAAAATGTTCTACTGCTTAAGCTCCTGTTCCTCTTATAGAATATTAGCTCAAAAGTATTGTGGAGCTCCTGCACCTAAATATAAACAGTACCGGTGCCATGAATAATGTCAGTGGTTCATATTATGCTTGTAAGTCCTTTAAAGTAACAACAGGTGGTAGACAACCATCCAAACACTGTACTGTATAAACATGAGTGTACAAAAGGGGAGGAGACAGGTTAAAGAAGTATTTTTAAGCCATGAGACAAGTGAAACATGGATTGTGTATGTGTGCCATTCAGAGGCTGAATAGGCAAGACAAAATATTTAAGTGCCTTTGAATGGGGTATGGTAGTAGGTGCCAGGCGCAATGGTTTGTGTGTCAAGAACTGCAACGCTGCTGGGTTTTTCACACTCAACAGTTTCCCGTGTGTATCAAGAATGATCCACCACCCAAAGGACCTGAATGTCCCTCTGGTTCCACACACACTGACTCTGCCTGATGGTCCCCTCCCTCAACCTGGTTCCTCCATCCCCGACTGTCCCTGTACTGTCCTGGAGGACCACACAAGTCTGAGCTGTCTGTGTCCTGGGTGGCAGGGCAGGCAGGGGGAGAGAGGAGGATAGAGCAGCCATGACCCTGGACCCTGCTGACAGAGATGAGGAGTGAAAGCCAGGCGGACTGGGATCAGACCCTCTCGGACACATTGTGGCTGATGGAATGCACCCAGGAGTGAGTGGCTGTGTGTGGCTGTGCACTGCATGGTCCAGTCTGCGTTCCTCCAGTCTAGAGAGGGTTCTACACATACACACACACAATGCATACACACAGCTCGTGTGTATCTCAGGCTGGGCCGTATATAAGTAACAACCTCTTTACCGTCCATGGGCAGGAATGACTCATGGCTCCTCCAGTACATTCACATTGATGAAGATAATGTGTTGTGGCAACTCACATGCGAAGAGACATGTAATCACATAGCCTTAAAACATCAAGCTGTTGGGGAACAGAGCAGACATGTTCTGCATGAACACCATGAGGACTTAAAAACAGGAGAGGAGTTCCAGTCGCCGTGCGTTATGTGTCAGTATGACATGTCCATTAGTTATTATCCACATAATAATGAACATTTCCTGTTGCTGCAGGATTATTTTCCTGCTTTGAGGATCTAGTCAAATTAAGATCTAGCATCTGATCCTCCTCACCCTCTTCTCCTATTTGAGTTAAGCAACTCAATGACTTGTAATGGTCAGGGTCCTTGGTTTGGTGCCATTATGTCTTTTTCTGTCATGTTGAGTCTGTCTATGGAGAGATGGTTTCCCCTTTTAACCATAATTACATTATTACAGCAAATGGAAGTGAGATCATGTGAATGATCATCACTGTGTTTCTCCACATGTAACACTCACAATAAAAGGTGTGTTTGTGATTGGAGATGCTGTGTATGATGAGCAGGGGCGAAAATCTGATATCAACTTTGGGGGGGAAAATAACATGACATTTTCTCAAGAGCAATTCCTGAGGGGGACACCAAAAGTAGTGCTGTAACACATAGCCTACATTGTAATATGGTAAATGTATATTGAGGAACCAAAGAAATAAGGTGTTTGCCGTACTCCTAACTACCGGTACCCAAAACTACACAACTACTCACAACAGCAATACCATTGCCTTTAACAAATCTTAGTTCAGTCACCAGTTTAAGTTGAGAGTGGGGGTATCCATGGCATTTTCCAATTATGTTCCTATTTTACAAGTTAAAAAAATGGAGAACCTTTCATAATGTTGCCAAACAAAGACTCAACAAACTCCCTGTCTCTGCCAGTCTATCCCTGCATATCTGTCCCCAACTCTGCTGTCTGTGTGCCATCTGTTGCCTAATCTGCCTAATAACATCATTGTGAAACATTTCCATTAGAATTTCATTTCTTTCTTATGAACATTTGATCAACTAGTCTTTGAGATATTAGGCTACTAGGGTTCTTACTTTGCGTTTTGGTGTACTGAAAAATACTCTGATGTCCGTCTTTTATTTTTCTGCCATTTTTCTACCTGGCTGGCTGGCTACACACACACACAGTGTGTAGGCTATTTACAGTAGGAGATGGGCTTCTATCATCTTATCTTTTATCATTCTATTTGGGCTTCGATCTAAAAGGTAGCTAGCAAATGTGAAACGGATTAAAATGACAAGAGTTGACAGCTGTATGAGTTCACCATTTACACAACATATGCTGCAACCTTTTGTAATTTTAATAGTTTGTTTCATATTGGCTGGCTTCCAACAATAGCTGAATTTGCAAAGCTAGCGAGCACCAATTCAGTTTCAGTGGTGTTTGCTATAATCTTTGCTACCCGGGTTAAATAAAATAAATAAATAAAAGTTCCCTTGCGACAATTTAGCTTTTGCAACGAGACCATTAAATATATTTAAGACAATGGTAGAAGAGAGTGTAGTTCTGTTCAGTTTGGACTTCAGTTTATCGCTAACCTTATCACAGGGACTTTGAAGCACTAATTTACATCATCTGCATGCTGATCTCGGAATAAATTGACGATAGCAAAGATTCCATCTTTGACGAGGCCACATAAATGGAATAGGTACTAGCTAGCTTAATAGTTCATATTTGCGCGCTAGCTCTGCATATTCAGCTAGTGTGTGTGCGCGATTGACTGGATTAACCTCACGTCAGTTACGTTCATTGAATGCCTTTCAGACAGTAGATACGACCCCTCTGTTACCTTGCCAGTGGATCAAACCATTGTGAGGAAAAGGGTGGGGGGTCGCAATCTTTTGAAACTTAAAAACGCGCTATTAAGTGTCTATAATCAGCACAATTGCTTTCATTGCGTATTATTAATATTATTTAAATTACATAGTTATGTTTCAGTGATATATTGGGGGGGACAAATCATATTTTTCCCAGGATGGGGGGGTCGTGTCCCCCCCGTCCCCCCCGCGATTTCCGCCCCTGATGATGAGGGATGTGGAAGTGTTGTGTTTTTACCAGGGCTTGCTCTGCCTGTTTACCAGGGCTTGCTCTGCCTGTTTGTCTGACCTCTCTGGTGGCAGTAATGACCTCACTGCAAGACGAGGCAGGGACCCTGGGCCAGATTACTCACCACTTTACTGGACCCTGGGCCAGATTACTCACCACCTTACTGGACCCTGGGCCAGATTACTCACCACCTTACTGGACCCTGGGCCAGATTACTCACCACCTTACTGGACCCTGGGCCAGATTACTCACCACCTTACTGGACCCTGGGCCAGATTACTCACCACCTTACTGGACCCTGGGCCAGATTACTCACCACCTTACTGGACCCTGGGCCAGATTACTCACCACCTTACTGGACCCTGGGCCAGATTACTCACCACTTTACTGGACCCTGGGCCAGATTACTCACCACCTTACTGGACCCTGGGCCAGATTACTCACCACCTTACTGGACCCTGGGCCAGATTACTCACCACCTTACTGGACCCTGGGCCAGATTACTCACCACCTTACTGGACCCTGGGCCAGATTACTCACCACCTTACTGGACCCTGGGCCAGATTACTCACCACCTTAATGGACCCGAGGCAGACACGGGCGCCTACTGGACCCGAGGCAGACACGGGCGCCTACTGGACCCGAGGCAGACACGGGCGCCTACTGGACCCGAGGCAGACACGGGCGCCGCTGATGTGCTTGACTCACGTGGCTCACTCTCTCTCGCTCCCCAGATAATGTTTGCTCTAACCCTTAATACTCAAGCCTATACTCAGACAGGAGAGCATACAAGCAAGCAGCCAAGTGCTGATGTTAATTTACATAGAAATGTCCTGGTGAAGGACATTGGTTGATAAAGTAAGCCTTGCCCCAGGGTTGTTGATGGAAGAAACCCACTGATGGATCCATCCCTTGATGCACGTTGTGTGTGTGGGTGGGCTGGGCGTTGTGACTGAATGGAGCATTGGTTTTCTACCCTGGGGAGACTGAAAGCTGAGACCTGTGGCATTCGTAAGAAACTACAGCAGAGAGAGGTGGTGCCATCTTCACCGACCTGTGATGAGATTGGTTCTGAAGGCCATCAATCAATTCCGCCCTGGTGTGTATGTGTGTGTATGTGTGTGTGTGTGTGTGTGTGTGTGTGTGTTGGAGCGGGAACTGCAGGAAATGCGAGGATGCTGAGAATTCCGGGGGAATTCTGGGTTCTCTTAGAGGAGAGAGTTTCACAATAAGTAAAAAAGAGGCCATGGCCCTTTGAAAAGACCCTCTTCTGTTGACTTCCTCACACAAAATCCTACTGGCTCTAGGAGTGTATATTCTCTTATTTGACTTGGAGGTTTCTGGAGGTCTGTGGTCAGCTGAGTCCCATGTCCTAAAACCATTTGAAGTTGGACTTGACTGATAACAACCCATACAGTGGTGGTGTTTCAGGTCAGGATAAGCCAAGGCTGATGTTCTATGCGAAGGCTTGTGTAACCGCTCTATTTTCTCCAATGATGTGTGTATGACTTGTCCGCCCAGCGAGCCGTTGTGTGTGACAGGTTGTATAGTCTGGGGGGGACGTGCTACACCGGACGCCTGGTGACGGGGTCTCTCCCTAGCTGTGTGATGGTGGCCTGGCTAGTGTGTGTGTGTGTGTGCGTGTGTGTGTGTGTGAGTGTGTGTGACTGTGTGTGAGTGTGTGTGTGTGTGTGTGTGTGTGTGTGTGTGTGTGTGTGTGTGTGTGTGTGTGTGTGTGCGCGCATGTGACGGTCTTTGGTCCCGTGTAAGAAGGCCCATTACTCCATTTGGGACCGGAGGCCCAGTGACGCTAACATCTCCAGGCAGCCTGTCACATAAATCTGAGGTCCCTGTCCAGCAGTCCTGGGAGTTTGATGGCTCCTGGCTGCAGTCGACCTCCTCAGCAGCCTAGTTTGGGCTTCGCCTCAGCCTGGCCATGACACACAACACAGCCTCTTTCATTGGGCCAGTAGTAATACGTTTGGTGATTGAGGAGAATATGGGGTAGAGGGGGGAGAAGAATGGGAAAGAAGAGGAGAAGGCAGAGGATAGGGGGAGGGGAGAGGGTGAGAAAAGAGAGGAGAGGGTAGACAATCCCTCCAGTAGTGGAGAGAATGACGAGTGTGCCCAGGGGATAGGCCTGATTTTTCAAGTCAAGTTGGCAACAAGCATCTGAGTTGCCTTCAGTCGTCCTCTACTGAACTCATCTCATGTTCCCTGGCCTCAACAGACTGACTGAGTCAGGGAGGGAGGGTTTGTGTCGTCAGGACAGCAGCCAGACAGTAGTCTGTGTGTGTTGTTCTGTTGTGTGGTCTGAATGTTGTAGGATAGCTTACACACGTCTAGAAGTTGGGCTTTGGGCAATGGGCCAGGAACCTGAAGAGGCAGAGAAAGGCTGGATGTGACGGGATGGGGATGAGCGGCTTCGAGGCTAAGATCAACACAGTTGCTTATCCTTCCTCCTGTCACAGGAAGTCAATACAACACAGAGTTCAGGACAGGAACCTCTCAGTTTTCATCAAGGATCTCTCTGTACTTTGATCTGTTCATCTTTCCCTTGATCCTGACTAGTCTCCCACCATGCTTCACCTTACGGATGGTGCCAGGTTTCCTCCAGACGTGACGCTTGGCATTCAGACCAAAGAGTTCAGTATTGGTTTCATCAGACCAGAGAATCTTGTTTCTCATTGTTTGAGAGTCCTTCAGGTGCCTTTTGACAAACTCCAAGTGGTCATGTGCCTGTTACTGAGGAATGACTTCCGTCTGGCCACTCTACCATAAAGGCCTGATTGGTGGAATGCTGCAGAGATTCTGGAAGGTTCTCCCATCTCCACAGAGAAACTCTGGAGCTCTATCAGAGTGACCATCAGGTTCTTGGTCACCTCCCTGACCAAGGCCCTTCTCCCCCGATTGCTCAGTTTTGACCGGGCGGCCAGCTCTAGGAAGGAGTCTTGGTGGTTCCAAATGTCTTCCATTTAAGAATGATGGAGGCCACTGTGTTCTTGTGGTCCTTCAATGCTGCAGAAAGTTTTGGCACCCTTCTCGACACAATCTTGTCTCGGAGCTGTAGAAATCAAGTTGTAGAGACATCAATGGAAGGATGATCAATGGAAGGATGATCAGAGATAATCAGCCAATTCATATTCTCTCTTTGTCTCTCTCTGTCTCTCTCTGTCTCTCTCTGTCTCTCTCTGTCTCTCTCTCTCTGTCTCTCTCTCTGTGTCTCTCTCTCTGTGTCTCTCTCTCTGTGTCTCTCTCTCTGTGTCTCTCTCTCTCTGTGTCTCTCTCTCTGTGTCTCTCTCTCTGTGTCTCTCTCTCTGTCTCTCAAATTCAAGCTGCTTTATTGGCATGAAAAACATTGTCAATATTGCCAAAGCAACAATGTGTACAATATACATTGTAATACAATTATAAACAATAACAAATAATAATATAAAATGGCAGTAAATAATAATACAAAATTAAATATAAAAATAACAATAAAATAATAGTAAAATAGTAGAATGTAATAAATGTAAAAATCTCAATATGGAAAATGAAACTATAACTAACTTAACTAAATAACGATCATCTTCACCATTACATCAGTACTACAATTACTATCATCATTACTACTTCTACTACCACCACCATCACTAAACTGCTATCATTACCATTACCACCCATACCACTACCATTTGGAATGATAAACAACAATAATAGAAATAACAATACTAGTAATAATAAGTAAGTTACTGCTTACTATGCAGATGTTATTATTCAGTGTCCCTCAGGCTATGGCAGGCAAATACATATTTGGCTGCAAGAGGAGCCATTGCTCCTTCGCCCATGAGTATTTTTAGTTTTTCTTCTGGGTTTAATAAGTTAAAATGTTGAATAAATGTAGTCATTTCTGTGAATAAGGAATCTCTTTGTGAGGAATATTTCTCACAGTAAAGGAGAAAGTGCATCTCTGTCTCTACCTCCCCTGTCGTGCAGTGACCACATACACGCTCCTCTTTGGGTAGCCATGTCTTTTTATGTCTGCCGGTTTCTATTGCCAATCGGTGGTCACTCAGCCTGTACTTGGTAAGGATCTGTCTCTGCTTCATATCTCTGACAGAGTAGAGATAATCAGCCAATTCATATTCTGTCTGTGTCTGTCTGTCTGTCTGTCTGTCTGTCTGTCTGTCTGTCTGTCTGTCTGTCTGTCTGTCTGTCTGTCTGTCTGTCTGTCTGTCTGTCTGTCTGTCTGTCTGTCTGTCTGTCTGTCTGTCTGTCTGTCTAAAACAGTGAATGGGGAGAGAATCCTTCAGTGGACCATTGTGCAGACACACGCACACACACACACTTTAATAAAAACACAACCACACCTCCCATTTAATATTAGGCTGGAGCCAGGGCTTGGGGCAAGCTGCTTGGGTCTGTGGCAGAGCAGAGTGGCAGAGCAGAGTGGCGCCTCATGATGAGAACAGAATGGAGACGGAGTCGGACCACGCCCCCAGACGGACCACGCCCGAACTCTTACATCATCCTAGTTCTCCCAAGCCTGGGAACTGAACGCTCTCCAAGGCAAAGACTCTCTCTCACCCTCCTTCGGATTCCTCGCTTTGTTTTCTTTTAATCCTAGAAATTCCTCTTGCACTCAGAGTGGGCCAGTCAGTGTAGTGGGGTGGAGGGGCCCTAACACGGCATGTGAGGACACTTTAGCTGGGAGGAAGTCAGTTCACATCATATAAACATGCAGGGACACTGTTTATTTGAATGTGGAGAGAAGTGCACACGGCTCTGCCATGACTCATGCATACGTCACTTCATACAGGAATCTTTGTCAAGGTCTTCGTGACAGTCTTAATCTGGGGGGGGGGGGGGGGGGGGGTGAGAAGTAACTCTGCAACTCCACACAGTAAACAGGAGAAGTGTCTAGCCTGGGGACGGCCTTTGAGCCACGTCCAGATGACAGGATGGAATTGGAAGAGATTGACTGCTGCTTTTTTCTTTTTTTGGTTCAGCATATTGAACAACTGTAACTCACTAAATGGGGCCTTTATTTAATTTTCACATATCCTAAGTGCCCAAAGGATGTCACTATGTTTCTAGTTAGAATTGCAGCATAATGAATATCCCATACAGAACTGAACAGACCTCTCTTGAGGATTATGTGTATTCCACCACCAGGTAATAGGATACAAGCATTACCACCACTTTACCCCCAAACGTACATTACTATCACCGTTCATCACTCCTGCTCCTGCCCCCAGTCACCTCTGACCTTTCCCTTATCCTCTAACCCTATTTCCTCCACTTCCTCTCCTCCCCATCCTCATTTCACCACTCCTCCCTTCTCCCTCTCACCATTCCTCTCTCTTTTCACCCTCTCATTGCCGATTGTTTGCAGCAATTCAGATGAAAGAGAATCTTCCGGCTATTGCATCCCATTTCACCACAGCCAGCACTACCTTATTGTGCTCTGCAATCCCTCTCAGGCAACTGGACTACATCAGGAAAATACAGGATGGAGGGAGAGATATGGAGGAAGAGATGGGAAGGGTGGGAATGTAAGGTAATGGTAGAGAAGGGGACAGAGAGAGGTGGAGGATGAAAGGTAATAGGTTTAAGTGAATGGGAAGCTGGTATGGACCAGTCTTGTGTTGCATGATGTAACTTACCTTATGCTCATATTCAGGATATACGGCGTATTCTAAGAAAAACATGTATGACCTAGTTTTTCTTTCTGCTTGCATTATGTATTTATATTGATGTGTGTATTTTCTGTACTTTGTCATTCAGGGCTCACCTGTAAATGAGACCTTGGTCTCAGTATGGCTCCTTGATAAAATAACGGTTAAATAAATCAAATAAAGATTCATATCCAATCTACATTATGATGCCCATGGTTTTATGTTCATGTTAAAACCTCCTGACCTCCACTACCACTTAGAATGTCCTCATACTCATGCTAAGCCCCAACATAATGTGTTGCTTATATGGTAGACAGTGATGTAAGTGGAAGGCCCAGTGTTAGCATCGTGACCCAGAATGTAGTTTAGCACCTAAAAAAACTAACCTAAGGGGTGTCAAACATGCTGTCCATGGGCTGTGTGCAGCCTGCCATGATGTAACGCTAACACCAAGCAACACTTGCCTCTTGGATGATTTAAGATTTGATGTTGGAGAAACAACAATGGAATTAGGTCGTTCCTAGCATCAGATTGTTTTGTTAAAGCACCGCAGGTGAAAAGTGAGTGACCCTCTGGACAATTGCCTTCATAGAAATGGTCCCTTGGGCAAAGTAAGTGACAGCCCTGCACTAGCTGATGACTGCATATACTCATCGCTGTAGAGCTCCAAGCAAAGCTCCCTGAACCATTCTATTGTGTGCTGCTGCAGTCAGTAGTTACATGAGGATTTTAAGCCCTCATCTGAGGAAACAAAGGTGTGACATCTGTTGAGGATCAGAAGGGATGGCTGACATACAGGAGTCTCTATCCCACCGTTTGGTAATCCTTAACACCACCACCACCTGACTAACCTGGAGAGATGGATAGCGTGGTGCTCTCTGTCATGTTCACACACACTAATCACTGGAAATGCTCAAGTCACATTTAGTGAGCAGCACGTTTGCAGGTGATTTCCTACCTGGAGGATAAGGATACTCTGTGTGTGTATTTTCACTGGACTAAACCGTACCAGTTAATCAGAATATGGGAAGTCAGAGGGGAGATGGTTCCTTGGGTACTACATCTACCCCCTTCACACTGAACTGGGGTTATGTCTCAGAGGTCACAGCAACCAAGCCCCTCAGCTACAGCTCTATACGCTACACTGTGACACACAAACACAGAAATAGGCTGATCCAGGCAGGCTGAGGCAGGGCCAGCTGTGCCCTCACCCAGACAGGCCCGCACAGTTCTGTTGGGGTTTGTGTGTAAAGTGCTTGTCCATGCGTGCTCATTATATAAGGGTTTGTGTGAGACATTTTCATTAACGCACTCATGCGTCACATCTATGCTTTGCATATAGCTCCATTGTTCATTTTCACAGAACATTCAATCTAATGGAAACACTTGAGTAAATGAGGGATACAAAGTATATTGAAAGCAGATGTGGTTCCTGAGTTAATTAAGCAATTAACATCCCATCATGCTTAGAGTCATGTATACAAATGCTGGGCAGGCCATTATTTTGGCTACCATGGCTATGCCCCCATAGGATGACAACGCCCCCATCCACAGGGCACGAGTGGTCACTGAATGGTTTGATGAGCATGAAAACGATTCAAACCATACGCCATGGCCTTCTCAGCCACCAGATCAAAACCAAATTGAACACATATGGGAGATTCTGTAGCAGTGCCCGAGACAGAGTTTTCCACCACCATCAACAAAACACCCAATGATGGAATTTCTTGTGGAAGTATGGTGTCACATCCCTCCAATAGAGTTCCAGACACATGTAGAATCTATGTGAGTATATAGAATGTAGAAAAGCTGAAGCACCATGCTGTATCAATATCAGTGTCCACCACCACCACTCTCATGTGACATGGCCTGCAGTAGAATGGATGCCCCTGGAGACCCTCAAACACCCTGGTCCCACTGGTATCTGCAGTCTATATACTGTGCGGCTGTATAGTTGACATAATGTATATTAATTACAGTCTGTATGCAACCTCCTTATCCAGGGCTGAATGGTGACTCATGACGAGCAGTGTGTGAGACAAGACGAGACCTGAGCTGTGAACAGAGATCAGGTCCCAGGAGAACACTTGTGCTTAAATAAGAAACATCTCACTGTGTCAATTCTTCTTACATTTTACACAGATTACAATTTGATCATACTTATTTGGAAAGTTATAATTCAATTTACTTTATGTAGAGGAGGCTTTGAAGTTTGGCAGCCAGGGGATTTGAAACTACCCAGGTGGGTCTGTTAAGCCAGTGACAGAGTGCATTGACACTCCTAATCCAATGGAAAGTAGGGCATGCTTCTTGGTGTCAGGCGTGCTGCGCACATCATGATGCAAAAGTTGTTGATTGAAGATGCACCTCATACTGGATCTGTGGAGAGTATACATTTCACATTTTTGGGATTTTAGACAATGAGAGGGTGGAGAAAGAGGGAGAGGGGGGGAGGCAGAAAGACAGAGAGAGGGAGAGGGAGGGAGGGAGAGGAGAGAGAGAGAGAGAAAGAGAAAGACAGGATTTGTATCCAAATATTTAAATAATATTGTCTTAATGACGACCCCTACAGTATAGGCTCTAATTGGTCTCATTAATTTGTAACACTATAACCTTTTCCTGTACTGTTGTGTATGGAGATAGGTTAGGTGAGACACACTGTTAATGACCTGGCAGTGAAGGATCAAACTGATCTGAGTGATGTGAGTGTGTGGTCTGTGTGTTAAAAAGCAAAATAGCCTTTATCAGGGGCATGGACAACTGTTTATTGAGGTTTGTGCAACATTCCTTTCAAATGCAATTACACACCAGTTTGCCTGCAGAAGCTGCTCTCTCTCTCTCTTGCTCTCTTTCTCTCTCTCTTTCTCTCTCTTTCACTCTCTCTTTCCCTGAGCAGCAGACAACTGCCAACCCCCACTGCATATCAAATCAAATCAAATCACATTTTAGGTGTAGACCTTACAGTGAAATGCTTACTTACGAGCCCCTAACCAACAATGCAGTTTAAAAAAAAATATGGATAAGAATAAGAGATAAAAGTAACAAGTAATTAAAGAGCAGCAGTAAAATAACAATAGCAAGGGGGTACCGGTACAGAGTCGGGGGTGGGGGGGCAATGCAAATAGTCTGTGTAGCCATTTGATTAGATGTTCAGTGGTCTTATGGCTTGGGAGTAGAAGCTGTTTAGAAGCCTCTTGGACCTAGACTTGGCGCTCCGGTACCGCTTAACGTGCGGTAGCAGAAAGAACAGTCTATCACTAGGGTGGCTGGAGTCTTTGACAATTTTTAGGGCCTTCCTCTGACACCGCCTGGTATAGAGGTCCTGGATAGCAGGAAGCTTGGCCCCAGTGATGTACTGGGCCGTTCGCACCACCCTCTGTAGTGCCTGTAGTTGCCATACCAGGCAGTGATGCAACCAGTCAGGATGCTCTGTATGGTGCAGCTGTAGAACCTTTTGAGGATCTGAGGACCCATGCCAAATCTTTTCAGTCTCCTGAGCGGGAATAGGTTTTGTTGTGCCCTCTTCATATGAGACATGTTTATGTGCGCTCAGTGGAAAACAGATAATATTCCTTCATCCACATTAATATTTTAATAAAAATAGTATTAGACTATACTACACAGGACAAATAACGCAAAATAAATGATAAGTGATGTATAACTCCAAATAGGAACGGCTTATTTCATCAACTCAGCAAAAAAATAAACGTCCCTTTTCAAGACCCTGTCTTTCAAAGATAATTCGTAAAAATCCAAATAACTTCACAGATCTTCATTGTAAAGGGTTTAAACACTGTTTCCCATGCTTGTTCAATGAACCATAAACAATTCATGAACATGCATCCGTGGAATGGTTGTTAAGACACTAACAGCTTACAGATGGTAGGCAAATAAGGTCACAGTTATGAAAACTTAGGACACTAAAGAGGCCTTTCTACTGAGTCTGAAAAACACCAAAAGAAAGATGTCCAGGGTCCCTGCTCATCTGTGTGAATGTGCCTTAGGCATGCTGCAAGGAGGCATGAGGACTGCAGATGTGGCCAGGGCAATAAATTGCAATGTCCATACTGTGAGACACCTAAGACAGCGCTACAGGGAGACAGGACGGACAGCTGATCGTCCTCGCAGTGGCAGACAACGTGTAACAACACCTGCACAGGATCGGTATATCCGAACATCACACCTGCGGGACAGGTACAGGATGGCAACAACAACTGCCCGAGTTACACCAGGAACACACAATCCCTCCATCAGTGCTCAGACTGTCCGCAATAGGCTGAGAGAGGCTGGACTGAGGGCTTGTAGGCCTGTTGTAAGGCAGGTCCTCACCAGACATCACCGGCAACAACGTCGCCTATGGGCTCAAACCCACCGTCGCTTCACTGGACCAGACAGGACTGGCAAAAAGTGCTCTTCACTGACGAGTCGCGGTTTTGTCTCACCAGGGGTGATGGTCGGTTTCGCGTTTATCGTCGAAGGAATGAGCGTTACACCGAGGCCTGTACTCTGGAGCGGGATAGATTTGGAGGTGGAGGGTCCGTCATGGTCTGGGGTGGTGTGTCACAGCATCATCGGACTGAGCTTGTTATCATTGCAGGCAATCTCAATGCTGTGCATTACAGGGAAGACATCCTCCTCCCTCATGTGGTACCCTTCCTGCAGGCTCATCCTGACATGACCCTCCAGCATGACAATGCCACCAGCCATACTGCTCGTTCTGTGCGTGATTTCCTCCAAGACAGGAATGTCAGTGTTCTGCCATGGCTAGCGAAGAGCCCGGATCTCAATCCCATTGAGCAAGTCTGTGACCTGTTGGATCGGAGGGTGAGGGCTAGGGCCATTCCCCCCAGAAATGTCCGGGAACTTGCAGGTGCCTTGGTGGAAGAGTGGGGTAACATCTCACAGCAAGAACAGGCAAATATGGTGCAGTCCATGAGGAGGAGATGCACTGCAGTACTTAATGCAGCTGGTGGCCACACCAGATACTGACTGTTAATTTTGATTTTGACCCCCCTTTGTTCAGGGACACATTATTCCATTTTTGTTAGTCACATGTCTGTGGAACTTGTTCAGTTTATGTCTCAGTTGTTGAATTGTGTTATGTTCATACAAATATTTACACATGTTAAGTTTGCTGAAAATAAACGCAGTTGACAGTGAGAGGACGTTTCTTTTTTTGCTGAGTTTATGACATAAGTGCGTTCGGAAACCCTTTGATTTTCACAACAACAAAAAAGCGCACAAAATGACCCCAAAGACGCACGGACATCAAAACCATACAAAACAGCTAGTAGACACGATAGTTGACTCGTCACGTGTGTCTCTCTCTGCCGGAGTCCGTTGTGAACGTGAGGAGCGCCTGTCTGACTCAATAGTGAGTTATAATCAGACGGCGAATCACCAGAACCCACGTGTGGTGCTAGGGCGCATCATGAAAGCGCATGCGTAATCCAGCGATCCGTGGGATTGGGCAGAGGGAGTGGAGGTTGGGTTCGGAAAAAACACCATTGGTAGAGTTGAGAGTAAAACTTGTTGGCTCAGATATTTGTGCAGAAACGTCCTCTCTTGCTAACCTCCCCACTCAACGCGGAGCTGTCCATTGGCACTGGTGCTGAAACGCGTCTATTTTCAATCCGTCACAGCAGTGCACGACGGAGTGTCGAGAGTAAAACTTTTGGATGATTCTATTGACTTTTTCCATATATTTTTGAGACACTTCGGTGGATATACATTGATTTACTCAGCTTTCATCAAGAGCGCATCAAAGGTCCACGTTCTGACCCGGTCAGTTAACGGACTCTTAAGAGGCAGAAAGATGGCTTTTATGGTGAAACAAATGGTGGGAGGGCATGTGAAGAACCTGACCGGGGGTTTGACTGAGGAAAAGCCCGAAGGAGAGAAATCGGAAGCAGCAGCGGCAGGAATGACCCAAGAGGAATTTGAACAATATCAACAACAGTTAGAGGAGGAAAAGTAAGAACAAACCCAAATGTATCGATCAATTTGAATAGCCTATATATTTTGAAAGGGTTGCGTACTATAAAGCGGCGTTTATTCTGTTTAATGTCCAATGTAAAGACGCTGCTGAGCGCGTGCCTTTACAAGCCCCAGTGCGCCGTGCACTATTTTACGCATCAGTGGGATCCACGGCGTGCTCCGGAGCTCACCACACAGCTGCTACACTCGATACATGAGTTTTCTTTCAGGTTTCAAGAATTAGGCTATATAGGACGGTTTCCCACTGGAATTCTTGCAATAGCCTAATCCAGAAACAAAAATGTGTCAGTAATCACAGTGAGTTTAATGCCCAATTATACTGTAAGACGGACTCGTTATCCAATACATTCTAGAACATGAATTCAGTTATTTTTATGTCCAATTTATCTCAAAATATATTGAATATCATCCTCAATGAGCTCTCCAAATAGTTTCCCCCCTTTCATGCATGTCCCTGTAATGTAGCCCTCCATCTTCATTTTATTCACAAAGAGTACACACCTCAACAGAATAAATGAGTGTGATGTGAGTATCTCTGATCTTGAAATGTATTTTTTATCTGGGTATAACAAAGAAACCCATTGCCATAGCCATAGACTGTCCTCTGTCCATATCATAAAACCTCTGATAATTGAATTGACTTTACTCCAAATTCCCCTATGTGAGAGGAGAAGATGTCCTCAAGGTTTGAAACAGATGACTCTGATCATAACACAAAGTCTGGTGTCAGTGCTCTGTATAATACAAGGAGAATAGGGTTGTTGGAATGGGGTTGTTTGCAGTGGCATGTCATATATAATCATGTTATCAGGCACAGTAGTCACAATGACATCCACTGGTCATATGATGCCCTTGAGAGGAGAAGACACAAGACTCATCATCTCAGTGCCATCAGGAGCTCTACCATTGGCTCTTTCAGAGCGCTGGCTTATGCGCTGCTGTGTGGTGGTTTACATGCTCATGTTCATTCACAGTGGGCAAGATAACAGTAATGCCACTGTGAATATACACTGAGTGAACAAAACATTAAGAACACCTGTTCTTTCCATGACATAGACTGAAAGCTATGATCCCTTATTGATGTCACTTGTTAAATCTACTTCAACCAGTGTAGATGAAGGGGAGGAGACAGGTTAAAGAAGGATGTTTAAGTCTTGAGACAATTGAGACATTGATTGTGTGTGTGTGCCATTCAGAGGGTGAAAGGGAATAACAAAATATTTAAGTGCCTTTGAATGGGGTATGGTAGTAGGTGCCAGGCGCACCAGTTTGTGTCAAGAACTGCAACGCTGCTGGGGTTTTCACACTCAACAGTTTCCCATGTGTATCAACAATGGTCCACCTCCCAAATGACATCCAGCCAACTGTGGGAAGCATCCCTGTGGAACGCTTTCGATACCTTGTAGAGTCCATGCCCCGACGCATTGAGGCTGTTCTGAGGGCAAAAGGGGGTACAACTCAATATTAGGAAGGGGTTCTTGATGTTTTGTACACTCAGTATATATCCCCTCAGGGCCAGCCCTAGCCTTTTGGGGGACCAAACATTTAGAAGTTTTAAAACAAGATTTCTGCATTTTTCCATGGGGCGATGTGAAAAATTTACAGTTTTAAAGCAAATTTTCTGAAATTCTACAAATTTTCCATGAATTTTCCCACATTTTGCCATGAATTTTTTAGATGATATCTGAGTCAGAGTGTCTAGCAAAATCAATTGGGGCCCCCTGGAGGTAAGGCCCTTCGTGCCTGGTTGGTAATTCGGCCATGATTACTACAAGTTTAGATAGCTAGGTAGACTAATTTACCAATCTAAAAAATATTAGCTGACATGGGCTAATTGAGTGACTGTCAGTGACTGACATAACAAGAGGCCACCTATGGCCACCTACCACCTATGTTGCTTATGCCTAGGGCTTGCCCTGTATACCCTGAATGATAGGGATATGGCCTTGTCATTGGCCATGCACATGTATTATGCCATTGTTTACAGTACTGTATGTATGCATTATGATGTCATGCTGTCATTCAGACCACAGTGTTGGCATGATCACATAGGTCACATGACCTCACCTCGGTTCATGGAGTCTGCTTCAGAATGTTTGGTGCGAGGTGTAGGTCTAGTCTTGTCTTTTGAAAGAGTTCAATCCTATTCAGGTGTTTATATCACATTTTCACATTTTCAGTGATTGTTTAAATCTGATTATTGGAAAATTAGGGACAAAGATGATTTGAGTAATACTAAGAGGGCTGCCACGGAAAACACAAACTGTCTCTTGTCTGCCCTCTGCTGGAGTTACCAAATGGGTAGTATTGCAGTATTGCTGTACGTGGTGGTGAAGTATAAATATCTGATTTACCTCAACATAAGGCTTGCAGTATGATGATATTTGTATGGTGGTGTAGGGCAGAGGACATGGTGATGGGGTGCTGTGCTGTCTGGGTGTGCTGTAGAGTGAGGTGATCAAAGGTTGGGTAGATTCACTGGTTTGGCAGCTGTAAAATGAGGTGTGCTAGTCAGTCAGTGTTCTGGAGTGGAGTAATCGTAGGCTCTGAGTTCAGAGGGTGTAGAGTTCTGTAGAGTGGTGTTGTCCTAGGCTCTGAGTTCAGAGGGTGTAGAGTTCTGTAGAGTGGTGTTGTCCTAGGCTCTGGGTTGGGAGGGTGTAGAGTTCTGTAGAGTGGTGTTGTCCTAGGCTCTGGGTTGGGAGGGTGTAGAGTTCTGTAGAGTGGTGTTGTCCTAGGCTCTGGGTTGGAAGGGTGTAGAGTTCTGTAGAGTGGTGTTGTCCTAGGCTCTGGGTTGGGAGGGTGTAGAGTTCTGTAGAGTGGTGTTGTCCTAGGCTCTGGGTTGGAAGGGTGTAGAGTTCTGTAGAGTGGTGTTGTCCTAGGCTCTGGGTTGGAAGGGTGTAGTTCTGTAGAGTGGTGTGATCCTAGGTTTCTGTGGGTTCACTAAGTTGGCAGCTGTAGAAGTAGGTGAGTGCTAGTCAGTCAGTGAGTCAGTCAGTCAGTCAGTCAGTCAGTCAGTCAGTCAGTCAGTCAATGCTGCTCTACATCCCAGAAGTCTGAATATAATTCCCCAGTAGAGCAGTGGACCGGCAGTAGACTGCATCTGGGTCTCATTGCAAGAGCACAGCCTCTCTCTCCCTCCCTCCCTCTTCCTCTACCCCCAGGCGTGACTGCTGCTTGTCCACCTTCTGTTGGCCTGCACTCTTGAGTCAGAGTGCAGCTCGGCAGAGGGCTCCCTGTGTTCTTTTCTTTCAGCCCTCACTATGAGATCCACAGTGGTATAGAAATCTAATATTGTCACATACACCAGATAGAAGCAGTGAAATGTGTTGTTTTACAGGGTCTGCCATAGTAGTATGGCGTCCTGGAGCAAATTAGAGTTAAGTGCTTTGCTCAAGGGCACATCGAAAGGTTTTTCACCTTGTCGGCTCAGGTATTCGAAGCAGCGACCTTTTCATTACTGGCCCAACACTCTAACCGCGATGGCTGAGCTATGTGCTTAATAGTAACCAATAAATTTGTGCATTTGTGATACATCGCATTACTAACAAATCTAACAATGTTCCATACTAAAAACCATGACATGTTTATATTACAAAAAGCCTTATGGATGAATTCAATTATCATTACAGCATCTGTCCTCACATTGCCACTAATGCCGTTAAATCCTTAGTCCTTCAGTCGAATTATGGAGGTGGACTGAAGGAGGTGTTTGTTATGAAGCATCAACTTGAGCAAAGCCTCGAGATTATCCCACCTTTGCAGACGTTGTGTGTGTGTGTGTGTGTGTGTGTGTGTGTGTGTGTGTGTGTGTGTGTGTGTGTGTGTGTGTGTGTGTGTGTGTGTGTGTGTGTGTGTGTGTGTGTGTGTGTGTGTGTGTGTGTGTGTGTGTGTGTGTGTGTGTGTGTGTGTGTGTGTGTGTGATTACATGCAGCGACACTATTTCATCCGCTGTTAACCATTTTCTCTTTGGTTTTCCCCAGGCAGGAACGAGATGCTAGTTTTGCCCAGAAGAAAGCTGAGCGGGCAACAGTTAGAAGTCACTTCCGGGACAAATACAGACTGCCAAAGGTACATCCATTACTGATTCTGCATATTTGATTCAAGCATTTTCTTACTACATGTTATTACAGTTATTACAGGGTCAGATCTAGGTTGTGTCCTTGAAGCAAAAACACCATCCAAATGTGTTCTGTTTGTACTCTCTTTCCTTTCTTCCTTTGTCTCAATCATCTCATTCCTCTCCCTTTCCTTTGCCCTCGCTCCCTACACCCTCTCCCACTGGCCTGTGTGTGTGTGTTTGTGTGTCTGTCTCCGCTGTGTGTGCGACCCAGAATGAGCTGGATGACACTCAGATCCAGCAGGCGGGGGATGATGTGGAGCTGCCCACAGAGCTAGCCAAGATGATCGCTGACGACAACAAGGAGGAGGAGTCCAAAACGTCTGTCCTGGGCCAGCTGACCAACATCCAGAATGTGGACATGGACCAGCTGAAGGACAAGGCCCAGGCCACGCTGGAAGACCTCAAACAGTCCGCTGAGAAGTGCAATCTCATGTGATCTGGCTGGCTGACTGAATTCCTGCTCTCTCTCTCTCTCTCCCTCCCTTACTCTCTTTATCTGTACAACAAAGGATCTGTGTAAGATATGATCTATGATCATGTACAAACGTTGATAGTCATGTTGCTTTGAATACACACACACATACAGTCAACACTGCCTCACACACACAAACATACTGCAGCAGCTTCTGGCCAAGGAATCAGAGTAAACACTGTCTAAGCTGTGGGGGAATCAGAGTAAACACTGTCTAAGCTGTGGGGGAATCAGAGTAAACACTGTCTAAGCTGTGGGGGAATCAGAGTAAACACTGTCTAAGCTGTGGGGGAATCAGAGTAAACACTGTCTAAGCTGTGGGGGAATCAGAGTATTAGTCTTATGCCAAAGACCCTTCGCAGAAAACCATTCAGACAATGGCACCAAGTATATCAACTAGTCATATTAAGTGTGAGACTAAATCAAACTTTCTTGTCTTGGGACCACATTCAGTACATTACAAACCAAGTGTCTGTTATATCTATTGCAGGTGTAAATGTATTTGCAGTTAGCCTGTTCTGTTGTCCATCTAGTCTATGGTCATTAACTCGTTGGGGCCTTGCTAAGAGACAGCTCGTCCTCTGTGATGCCAACCCATCTAACCTTTCAACTCTGGCCTTTAACCTGTCCTCATATTGACCCCTGACCTCTCCATCTCAGTGCTGTTTTGTGCCGGTGGTTTGGTGTCGTTTAGCTGCTATGATGTGTCAAGTGCTGTCTTTGAAAATGTCATCCTCTGGCTGAGTGCTGGTCATAGTGTTTAATAAGTACACAATACTATGAACATATATGAACATAGAGTACTTGGTATTTGTCTGAATTGTTGTTGTATCACTAAGTAAAGACGCAGGTGAGAGCGGGAGAGGGGTTTGTCAACCTTATTTAGTAATATACAATATATATTTCTTTAATACAGTGGTTCATGTCTTGTAATAGTTGAACAGTCCTTTTGTGACATTACAGTAATAGCGTTTGAAGAAAGGATGGTGAACATGCCTTAGTCGCTTGTTTTATGTGATAGCTACTTTGTGCTTTCTTGTCAGTTCCATGAAGCAAAACGAACAAGTGTGAATATAATTCATTCTTACTCAAGTCTTACAGAGCCCGATCACCTATACATATCTCTCTGTATTAAAGTGTGTGACCTGCAATGATACTTTAAAGCCAACAACAAGAGCTTCTTTCATTTCCAGTCACCCTATGGGGTGATTCAGGTTGATCTCATGATGATATTTCAGGAAGAGATATGTTCTTCATGATGTTTCTGTTTCCTGTCCATTCTTTGCTTCTTTTACATCATCTTTGTTGTTCAGTGCTGTATGAACCTTATTGATTTTTGACTGACTGTTGAAACCATAATAAACAGATTTTTATGATGTATGCTTCATGTTTCTCCATTTGTTATCCAGCCAGCCTGACCATCTTGTCAGAAACTCTGGACAGAAGATTTATAACATATAATTTACAGTAGCCATCGTTTGATGCTATAAAACCAATGTTCTGAACACTAGGTGGAGACAAAAATGCAACGTCATCGGAATGTTTGTTGATTAATGATTGTTGAATTAATGACAAACTGAATTTAATCCTAAATCCATATTAGCCCCTAATCAGATCAAGGTTTATTATCATGAAATTATTATCGTTCCAATACTGATAGGACAAATTATTACGTTATAGTTGTTATAACATTGTTATAACCATGTTCTTAAGTTAACCTTTTTAATGATGTTATTATAAAAAATATATATTATTACCATTATTAGTGGAAACTTTACCTTCCAGTGAAGTCTGATAATAAGATCAGCCATCTGGCGGAATCAATGGCTCTTTGCAAAAGTGTACAGTGTTTTTCAGGGAGAAGCCAGCCCGAAACTGCTTTGTGACATTTCTAGACAGCCCGGGTGTCGCCACGGGTTTTTCCAATCGCTTTTTTCAAAACACGTTAGTTAGCATTTCAATAGCAGAGAGGCCTGAGCTATTGGTAGTTTTTAAGTGCGGTGTGAAAGGGGAGAGCTGTAAAATATATTGATGCTGAAACCTGCCTCTATTGATAGGCGCAGGGCGTGAACAATCTTCAGCCTAGAAAGACACTGTGCCACTGCATGGCCAATCTGACAATTGGGGTGAAACGGGCCACAAAATACTATTCTCTTCCATTCTGTTCTATCAATCAGGGCTTAAAAACTCACTAGAAAGAAGAGCGACAGGGAGAGTGAACAGGGCGACAATTAGTAGAACTTTAAGTGAAACCCTCACTGTGCGACGGTTTTCATAGAGGTTTCCCTCCTCGAGTTATCGCTAAAAAGGAACAGATTTGTTTTTTCTGCACTAAAAATTGGAGCAGTGGGTGCAGATGTGAGCTTCTAGCATTGGAATGCCTTCTGTCGACTGCTAGGGGGCTTGTGTGCGCCCCACACTCACTACCTCCCCAAACGTTGACGTGTTTTGTAAGGGGGACCACACAGGTCGTGAGTTTCATTAAATTTATAAACATTTTATTTATCCTGTATGACGAGCAGATTGCCAAAAACTACGTTGCTATAGAAATGAGTCCCACGGACTCCTCAATGACGACCAATCGTTGACCAGGATTGTAAATGGGAGAGGGGGGAAGGAAAACTTTCCTTTCTTTTTCTGGAAAAGGAGGGGTGTTGTGGGGAAAAGATTAACGAAGCGTGAAGCGTAACTGCAAGAGGGGGACAAAGACATATAGCGGGAGAAAATGCGACAGTGAGAAGAGGCAGTTCAAATGAATTCAACCAACAGAGTATGGAATACAGAACATGGAAAATATGAACGTTTTTTAAAGCCAAGAAAGTTGGACGTATTTTGAAAACAGGACTAAAAAGAGTTATGCTTTCAAACGAGGGCATGAAATGTGGATAGTAGGTGTCCGAACTTTGGACAGCGCATGTGGTCACTTTTTGTTTCTTTTTTACTGACACGACTGTGACAGTTTTGCGGAGGATATTGTTGCTTTGTAGCGTAGCTGAATCTATGCAAAGGATTTCAACATTTTTACTCATCCGTCCCAGACTGGATTCATTCACCCTCACAAAACGGATTGTTATTCCACAACTGTCAAGCGTGTATTGGAGAGACAGAGGGACATCTTTAGGTGTGTAGCTATGCCTAATAAACACATTTATGTTTGGACCATAAACGCCTCATACTAAATGGGTTTATTAGTTACATTACGTTTTAAATTCATCATAGACTTGGCTGTCCCGCACTAACTGGAGCAAAATGTGCGCATCGTCGAACTAGAGTTCTCCCCAGCATGAAAAGTTGGTGCAGCGCTCTGGCGCTCTTCTCGTCGGTGCTGTTGGCGCTAGATGCCCAGTTAATATGTTGGCAAGCCCTGCTCCGATGCCATGAGGAGGCAGACTGTGAGCTTGCATACAGCCAGTATCTAGCCGCCTGTGAAGGAAACATCAGGGGCACCAGGAGGCAATGCCCCAGCCACTGTATCAACGCGTTGATAAGACTGAATCACACCCGCAATGGCCCTTACCTCGAGAGGTGTGACTGTGGCCAGGACATGGAGTGTAGGGATGCAAAGCGGGCGATTGAGCCATGCCTCCCCCGGAGGTATCGTGGAGACGCGGGGGGGATAGGATGCACAGAGGCCCGTCAACGCTGCGAGGAGGACACCGGCTGCCACTCCTCCTTGACAGCCTACTTGTCTTACTGTGGGCAACTCTTCAATGGCAGGAAATGTTCGTCCAGGTGCAAGGCCACAATACAACAGATGCTATTCATCCCAAATGGCATGCTACTAAACCAGTGTGTGTGCGACGGGGTGGAAAGGCCGTTCTGTGAGGTAGTCAAGGAGAACATGAGCAAACTGTGCCAGATTGGAGACCACAGTGTTATTTCAGACCAGGCAGATATGGACGATATGTATGAGGATGAAGACTATGATTCGAAAACAGAGGAGATATATCCTCCTGACTCAAATTCTAGTTCCCCGCAGCTGTCGAGCTATATGGCCTTATTATGCATCACTCTTACACGGATATTCTATTGAAAAATGAATCATGGTTTGTTGAATGTGGCCTGTTGTTGTGACGGAGACGGGTCCAATCTAATGAGCACGTGTGTTTGGTGTAGTGGAATACTATTTGCTCCTAGTAAATTCCTATGGGCCTAATGGATTTTTCATATTTTGATGTGATGCCTTAATCTGGGACACAATAATGGACAGGACATTCAGACCACCAATTCAATTTGCAAATTAGGCCTAGGCTACTCATGGAATATCCTAGGTCGAAACTCTTCTGGAGTGTAAAGATCCATAAAGTGATTGTTTAAGGAGAAGTGAACCAAACTTGACTTCATTGTAACAATACTCCTCATTGAGCATTGCATCCATTACTTCTGGGCTACCTTTTAAACTCTTATGCCTATTTGTTTAGTTTCGTCTCAATGGTCCTTGGAGTGTGGCTTTATTAAGACTTAAGATAAACATTGGACCAGTCCAGTTTCTGTTTGCTTTCTCTCTATTTTAGGGGCCTCTGCATTGTTGCAGCCATCACACTTCAAATATTTGTGAGGAACTGCTAGTGAACAGACAAGGGTTTAGAATCAAGTAGGCCTAGTTAAATTAACTGAAGTGCCTCTCCAGCAGCCCCCCTACCCCCCATGACACATCCCCCACTCTTGATAGTTTTATTTAAAATGTCCCCCTACTCTCCCCCTTTAGGGACCCCCTTTCTTTATTGAAAGCAAGAAGTCACCCTTCTCCTTATAGACTGGCCTCTACAAGATGAATGTGGGCTTATGATAGACTTATATGGACAAAAGAAGAGGCACTAGTGTTTTTTCTCAGAAAAAATAACAAATACCAGTTTATTACTATGAACAGCAGTACACAAGATACTTGTTAATAGGCCTAGTTTCATTTATTATTCATTTCATATAAAGTGTAATGGGTTCCTTTCCAGGACAGAAACATGCTTGACAGTTAGCCTAGATATTTAGCAAGAAGGGAAAAAGCTAAGAAGTTATTGTGTTATCTTTTAATGAAGCTTATCCTTCCCGTGTCCTTATCTTTACAAGATGTCACTTGAAGTTTTTCTAAACTAGCTTTGTTTTTGTCATGATCTTCAATGTCATTTCTTTTTTGTTTCACCTTGTTGGGTAGATGCTCGTCCATAGGGAAATGTAACTGTCATGTTGATGTTAAATTATATATCTAAAAGAAAATCAGGAAGGAATCTATCTTTTACATTTATATGTCATATATTAATGCTGTAAATTAGTGTCCAATTTGTCCATTGTGACTTTACAGTCAATACACAACCTCATGAATAATATGGCAGTAGTTTACATGTACAAAAACAATGTTTTTTGAAACAATTCTGTCATCTCAACCAGTGTGGAAAGAAATAATGGATACTTGTTATATATGGAAAATAATTTATGTAATAAAATGATTAAGTGTGAGTCAAAAAGTCCAACTGTTTATTTGACATCCTGTATGTTATTCAAAAGTAGGGATGTTTCCCAACCTCCAACTAAATGAAACATCACACCAAAACTATCAGACCTAAAGTATAGGCAAATGTAACTGTGCTGGAAGTAGAGAAGAAGAATGGAATGTTCAATAAAGGAAAAATGTCATTTTGGATCTGGCTCCAAAGTCACGTGTCGCCATTGAATGTGAACTTGTGCCATTGCCAAGCAAAGCTAAAGGACCAGCAGACATTGAATCGTTTTGAATGTCTACTGCGTTGATCTTTGAAATGATACACTTGCATTTCTGGTAGTCCTGGCAATAGCAACTTTTACATGAAAAGACAAAACAGGACCTCTCACTACTATTGTCTTCTCATATCATCCATCTGCCCTGGAATTTGTAAAAACATTTTAGAGACACATATTTAGAACAGGGTGATTGCATCTAAACGAATGCCTCCTATGGCTTCTGAAAAGTAACTGTGATTGCTGTGTACCCTTCATAATACCAGCATTGTGTAATACTTTAGGGATCAGGCCCAGAGTAACTGAAACCCAAGCAGGAATGTTAAGTGTCTGGCTGCACAATACATCTTATTTGGAAGAGAAGGCCAGGACTCTCTGTGCTCTTTGAGACATTTCAGGTTTAAGTTACTGCTTCCTTTTACACTGTGTCTAGGAAACAACCAGGTAAATTGTACCTAATTACTTGTGTGTAAATGGCACTTTCTGCGTCGGTGTTTAAAGGTCAGTCACGACTCTTGAGAATGCAGGATTGTGCATTTGATCGTTTTGCCTTACAGTGCTTCTCAGTTCTCTTGGTCTTCAATGACCTTTTCAGAGAAATAACAATGGAAATATAGCACATTAATAAATGTATCATTTTTATAACACAGGGAGAATGCAATGGGTGTTTTTGTGTCTACTAATCTCCTAAATCCTGCTAATAACCTTTAAGGCAGGTTAGTAGGTAAATATAAATCTTTGGCACAAATAGCTCATAGTAATAATTATTTATTTACAGGTCCTTAACAAACCGTATGGAAGTAATAATTATCTAGGTCCTTAACAAACTGTATGGAAGTAATAATTATCTAGGTCCTTAACAAACCGTATGGAAGTAATAATTATCTAGGTCCTTAACAAACTGTATGGAAGTAATAATTATCTAGGTCCTTAACAAACCGTATGGAAGTAATAATTATCTAGGTCCTTAACAAACCGTATGGAAGTAATAATTATCTAGGTCCTTAACAAACTGTATGGAAGTAATAATTATCTAGGTCCTTAACAAACTGTATGGAAGTAATAATTATCTAGGTCCTTAACAAACCGTATGGAAGTAATAATTATCTAGGTCCTTAACAAACCGTATGGAAGTAATAATTATCTAGGTCCTTAACAAACTGTATGGAAGTAATAATTATCTAGGTCCTTAACAAACTGTATGGAAGTAATAATTATCTAGGTCCTTAACAAACTGTATGGAAGTAATAATTATCTAGGTCCTTAACAAACCGTATGGAAGTAATAATTATCTAGGTCCTTAACAAACTGTATGGAAGTAATAATTATCTAGGTCCTTAACAAACCGTATGGAAGTAATAATTATCTAGGTCCTTAACAAACTGTATGGAAGTAATAATTATCTAGGTCCTTAACAAACCGTATGGAAGTAATAATTATCTAGGTCCTTAAGAAACTGTATGGAAGTAATAATTATCTAGGTCCTTAACAAACTGTATGGAAGTGTTATGTAATCTAAGTTTGAACGAGTCAAGATAAGTGGAATTTGAAGTCATGACAGGAAATCTGCGTTCAATTCATAGTTCCTTTGACAATAGACTGACCAAGTTGTCCCCTTCCCATCTTCACCTAAATCAAATTTGATTGGTCACATGCACAGAATACAACAGGTGTAGACTTTACAGTGAAATGCTTACTTACGAGTAAGTATTTTGTTTAGAACATAATGTAATGCTCAACAGACCTTAGATTGTTCAAAAGTGCATTTCACTGGTGTATTTAGAAGCGGAAGGGAGGGAAAGAGATTCTGTATAGTTGAGGTAAGACCCTCCTAACTCAGCTCAGCCAATCTGTCTAACCATCGCCATGCATCTCAAAGTTGTCCAACTCTAACTCACCCACACCCCTCCTTCAAATCCCCACTCAGCTTCTGGGAACAAAATCAAAACAAACAGAAGCAGGGGAGCCTTGGGGTGAGTGGGGGACGGCAGAGGGAGGATTTACAGAGGCTGCAGTGTGCTGGAGCCCATTTTCTAAATTATCTTTATTCAACGTTTCTCTGAAACAAACCCCTGCCTGCCCCCAGGTCTAGGAGAGGGGGTGACACAGGGATTTAGGGGAGAGTTTTGTCTCTCATCTGTACAATGTTCTATTCAGGATAGCAGTCTACCCACGGTGAATGGTTGATGTGTGTGTGTTTGGGGGTTGGGAAGTTGAGGGGTCTTTAGTTCCTTACAGATTAACCCCGCACCCACCCCCCTTTATAACTTTAGCTGATGTCAATACAGCTCCACCGTCGTCCCATTAGGAGTATCAACAGAGGCTGATAGAGAGCCAGGAGAGGGGGAAAGGGTACAAGTGCTCATGATGGAGCTGAACTGAAATGGAGGCCAATTAAACCCACAATGCCACAGGGCTGTGGTTGGTTGGTAAGGGGGTCAGAGGGGTAAAAGGCATAGTGGTTGACTATTCAACTTTTTGGCATTCTCTTACAGCGAATACCTCCATCTCTACTGGTGCTCCTGCCAGTCCTCTACACGCCCAGCTACTCTGGACTACATTAGGGCTTCCTCTCCTTACGTTATGGAAACGGGCCAGTTGTGTCCTCAGGAGAGGGAACCAAATGGTGACTACATGGCCAGGAGACAGCAGTAGGCCTCCAACAGGCAGTGACAGACTCACCAAGACATCCATGAAACCTTACACTCAGACCACAATGTTATTTTACCAAGCTTTACATTTCAACCCGAACTACAAGTACGGTGCCTTCGGAAAAAAGTATTCAGACCACATTACTTTTCCCACATTTTGTTACGTTACAGCCTTATTCTAAAATGGATTAAATAGTTTTTTCCTCCTCATCAATCTACACACAATATCCCATAATGACAAAGCAAAAAATGTTTTTTTTAGAAATTGTTGCTAATTTATTAAAAATAAAAAAACGGAAATATCACATTTACATAAGTATTCAGATAATTTACTCAGTACTTTGTTGAAGCACTTATGGCAGTGATTACAGCCTTGAGTCTTGGGTTTGACGCTACAAGCTTGGCACATCTGTGTTTGGGGAGTTTCTCCATTCTTCTCTGCAGATCCTCTCAAGCTCTGTCAGGTTGTATGGGGAGTGTTGCTGCACAGCTATTTTCAGGTCTCTCCAGAAATGTTCAATCAGGTTCAAGTCCGGGCTCTGGCTGGACCACACAAGGACATTCAGAGACTTGTCCCGAAGCCCCTCCTGCGTTGTTTTGGCTGTGTGCTTAGGGACGTTGTCCTGTTGGAAGGAACCTTCACCCCAGTCTGAGGTCCTGAGCACTGATTCTGGAGCAGGTTTTCATCAAGGATCTCTCTGTACTTTGCTCTGTTCATCTTTGTCTCGATCCTGACTAGACTCCCAGTCGCTGCCTCTGAAAAACATCCCCACAGCACGATGCTGCCACCACCATGCTTCACCATAGGAATGGTGACAGGTTTCCTCCAGACGTGACACTTGGCATTCAGCCCAAAGAGTTCAATCTTGGTTTAATCAGACCAGAGAATCTTGTTTCTCATTGTCTGAGAGTCTTTAGGTGCCTTTTGACAAACTCCAAGCGGGCTGTCATGTGCCTGTTTCTGAAGAGTGGCTTCCGTCTGGCCACTCTACCATAAAGGCCTGATTGGTGGAGTGCTGCAGAGATGGTTGTCCTTCTGAAAGGTTCTCCCATCTCTACAGAGGAACTCTAGAGCTCTGGCAGAGTGACCATCAGGTTGTTGGTCACCTCCCTGACCAAGGCCCTTCTCCTCCGATTGCTCAGTTTGGCCGGGCGGCCAGCTCTAGGAAGGAGTCTTGGTGGGTCCAAACTTCCCTTTTAGAATGGAGGCCACCGTGTTCTTGTGGGTCATCAAAGCTGCAGATTCTTTTTTGTACCCTTCCCCAGATCTGTGCCTCGACACAATCTTGTCTCGGAGCTCTATGAATTCCTTCGACCTCATGGCTTTGTTTTTGCTTTGACATGCACTGTCAACTGCGGGACCTTATATAGACAGGTGTGTGCCTTTCCAAATAATGTCCAATCAATTGAATTTACCACAGGTGGACTCCAATCAAGTTGTAGAAAGATCTCAAGGATGATCAATGGAAACAGGATGCACCTGAGCTCAATTGAGTCTCATAGCGAAGGGTCTGAATACATACGTAAATAATGTATTTTTTTTTTCATGAGTGTCCAAAAATGTCTCAAAACCTGTTTTCACTGTCATTATGGGGTATTGTGTATAGATTGCTGAGGATTTTTATTTAATCCATTTTAGAACAAGGCTGTAATGTAACAAAATGTGGAAAAAGTCAAGGGGTCTGAATACTTTCCAAAGGCACTATTTTAATTTACTCAATCTCGGGCTTTATCTCAAAACACAATGAATACAGGCCATGACAACACATTACATAGCCATTTTATTTAAATTGAATCAGCCTTTTACGGTAATAATTTATAAAATCATACAAAATGTTTCAACAAAAACAATACACAATTGTCAGTTCTCAAGTCGACAGACATTTCTTTGCACTCCCTTTTCAGTTACACCATTCCATTTCCTTATTAAACAGCAGATAGCCTCCTATGATACAGTATATTCACAAATATTGAAAGTTCCCTTGAAAGTAGATTCATGCACACAACCTGGCTCACTGAAATCAAACAGAAAGGAAAAGACCCACAACAGCAGTAACTGTTAACCTGTCACCAAATGTCCAACCTTTTGGCAGGCTACTAAAGCAGGCTGAGTTGTGAAGCACGCCTTGACTTCACAGTTGCTACTGTATGCCTTCATCCTGACCGGTGCCAACCCAAAAGTAAATGAAAGTCTACAGAGTAAATAAGGCAGCAGCCGCACCTCTCCAGTTTTCCTCTCATAGTGGTAGAGGCTGCTCCATCAGCGGAGAGCGTGGTGAGGCTGTGGTCAGGCCACAGAAAATGGATTTAGTTTGTATGTGTGCGCGTGTGTGTGTGGGGCGCCAGAAGAGCTTTCCCAAATATTAATGATACATTTCGATAACTCCCATCAGTTACAGACTACAAACTTGCTATGCTGGGTAGCCATTCTGAGTTCAAGTCGCCATCTATTTTGCAACTACAAGCATTTGAGGCTCATTATTACTCTTATTCATCCTGCAACATAACATAACAACATGATACAGCACTAGTTTATCATGACAGTACAGTATTAGCATACTAGTTGTCCAGCCTTTCCATATGAATGGTTAGGCAGGAGGGCTTTGAGGCTGAGCAGTGACTGTGACAGTCTTCTGTGTTGTGGTGGTGGTGAGGGGGAGCAAGGCTGATAAGCTGCTAGTTGAAGTCCAGGCAGAGTAATAACAGGGTAGATTGACGCCATAGCCTCCATTTCCAGGCTTTCTCACGTTTGTTGGGAAACAACAGCCGTGCGATGATTGAGACTTACGAGTATGGTGATGGGAGACTAATGAGGCCATGGTCTCAGAGGCCTGAGGGATTCCTTAGCCTGACCCGTAGAGGGTCTGGGGCTCCGCAGGCACCTCTCTCTGGTTCCTACTGCCAGGCTGGCTCACTGCACACAGCATGCTGAGGGGGGCAAGCGTCGACAGACGTGTTAGAGTCTGCATTATCATCATATAGACATGGCTTACCTCAGTACTGATCTGTGAGTAGATTTCTGTTGAGTAATTAAGATTTCCAATGTATTCAATACACATGGCAATAAAAAGGTATAATGGCTGTATTACTGTCCTGTATTATGGGACAAGCTCAGAGACTGAGGCTGTGTACCAAATGGCACCCTACTCCCGCATAGCTCACTACTTTTGACCGGGCTGAACTATGTATGGAATAGGGTGGCATTTAGGATACAGATTGAGAGCATTAGGCCTAGACTTTACTGCTTTGTTTGTAGTTAGCGTAGTAGTAGTTTAAGGTCACCAGCCAGACAGTCTTGGGCGTTGCTGTGACCCCTCCAGCTGGAGAGCTGCCAACATGACATGGCTGACTGTGGCCGCAATGTGTTAAAATAACAGCAACGTAACAAGCCATGTTCATGAAACCTGAATCTGTTCCAAATTCATTGAACCCCCTTCGAACATAATTCCTCTGGAATTTCTAACTCGAAACAGGATATTGTCTGGCTCTACTATATATCAACTAACTCCCTCCCTCGCAGCTAGTGTGCATGTTGTCCATGGGTGTGCATGTGTATGTGTTATGCATGTGTTGTGACTGGGGGGGGGGTTCTTCTCCTTGGTTAGAGCCAAGTCTCACTTTCACAAGGTGGGTTTTATAAGAGGTCAGAGGGCAGAGCAGCCCAGCGCTGTGCAGGACTGAGCTGAAATCAAAGATCCAGACGCTCCAACGGGGAGGCCAGCATGGTAAGAGAACGGCTTGTGTTTAACTAGTGGAAAAACCTCCACTGAAGGGAAATTTCATTACAGCTTCAGGCGGCCAATTTTCACTTAACCCCTGGTATATCCCACTGACCAGTCTGCTTAGCTGCAAGCCCCTCTGCTGGGACGTTCTGTGACACACACCCCTACACCAGCACGTACACAATATCTAATGGGAAATGTGAATACTATGCTACCCTCACAGGAATACTCACAACTTCTCACAGATTCTGATAGAGGCTCTCTATCCATTGACACATCTTTTTGGGTCTCCAGCATCTGAAAGACACAAAAAGATGATACGACTCAAAATCATGGGCCACAATGTTTGCTTGGGATTAAAGACACTGAGATACAAATACAAACATACAGGGTTTATATCTACTAAAAAGTCAAGTCATCGCTATTCCTACCTTGATCTGTTCTTTGAGGTATTCAGCTCTGGTCATTAGGCTCTTGATCTGCAAAGTGAGAGGTGGTGTTTAGTATGTAATCCATCCAGTCATCCACATTCTCCTTTCTATAACGTCTGGTGATGGTGATGATGAGGGTAGACTAAGGTGGATGGCTTCCTATAATGACCCTTTAAAAGACAGATCTGTTGTGGTAGAATAATCATCCTGACCGAGACAAAGGCGGCTGCATCCACCCAGACTCCCAACATTATATATCATAGTAACCTCAGCACCAAGGCTGTAATACTAGCAAATTACACCCAAAGTAAGATTACAGCTGTAAAATAAAATGTATTAACCTTCCAACTAGTTCAAGGCTGGTGTTCTTACAGTTGAAGTCAGAAGTTTACATACACCTTAGCCAAATACATTTAAACTTAGTTTTTCACAATTCCTGACATTTAATCCTAGTACAAATTCCCTGTCTTAGGTCAGTTAGGATCACCACTTTATTTTAAGAATGTGAAATGTCAGAATAATAGCAAAGAGAATGATTAATTTCAGCTTTTATTTCTTTCATCAAGTTTACATACACTCAATTACTATTTGGGAGCATTGCCTTTAAATTGTTTAACTTGGGTCAAACGTTTCGGGTCGCCTTCCACAAGCTTCCCACAGTAAGTTGGGTGAATTTTGGCCCATTCCTCCCGACAGAGCTGGTGTAACTGAGTCAGGTTTGTAGGCCTCCTTGCACGCACACGCTTTTTCAGTTCTGCCCACAAATGTTCTATAGGATTGAGGGCAGGGCTTTGTGATGGCCACTCCAATACCTTGACTTTGTTGTCCTTAAGCCATTTTGCCACAACTTTGTAAGTACGATTGGGGTCATTGTCCATTTGGAGACCCATTTGCGACTAAGCTTTAACTTCCTGACTGATGTCTTGAGATATTGCTTCAATATATCCACATCATTTTCCTGCCTCATGATGCCATCTATTTTGTGAAGTGCACCAGTCCCTCCTGCAGCAGGGCACCCCCACAACATGATGCTGCCACCCCGTACTTCACGGTTGGGATGGTGTTCTTCGGCTTGCAAGCCACCCCCTTTCTCCTCCAAACATAACGATGGTCATTATGGCCATACAGTTCTATTTTTGTTTCATCAGACCAGAGGACATTTCCCCAAAAAGCACAATCTTTGTCCCCATGTGCAGTTGCAAACCATAGTCTGGCTTTTTTATGGCGGTTTTGGAGCAGTGGCTTCTTCCTTGCTGAGCGGCCTTTCAGGTTATGTCGATATAGGACTCGTTTTACTGTGGATATAGATACTTTTGTACCCATTTCCTCCAGCATCTTCACAAGGTCCTTTGCTGTTGTTCTGGGATTTATTTGCACTTTCGCACCAAAGTACGTTCATCTCTAGGAGACAGAACGCGTCTCCTTCCTGAGCGGTATGACGGCTGCATGGTGTTTATACTGGCATACTATTGTTTGTACAGATGAACATGGTACCTTCAGGCGTTTGGAAATTGCTCCCAAGGATGAACCCGAGTTGTGGAGGTCTACATTTTTGTTCTGAGGTCTTGGCTGATTTCTTTGGATTTTCCCATGATGTCAAGCAAAGAGGCACTGAGTTTGAAGGTAGGCCTTGAAATACATCCACAGGTACACCTCCAATTGACTCAAATGATGTCAATTAGACTATCAGAAGCTTCTAAAGCCATGACATCATTTTCTGGAATTTTCCAAGCTGTTTAAAAGGCACAGTCAACTTAGTGTATGTAAACTTCTGACCCACTGGAATTGTGATACAGTGAATTATAAGTGAAATAATCTGTCTGTAAACAATTGTTGGAAAAATTACTTACGTCATGCACAAAGTAGATGTCCTAACCGACTTGCCAAAGCGATAGTTTGTTAACAAGAAATTTGTGGAGTGGTTGAAAAATAGTTTTAATGACTAAGTGTATGTAACCGTGTAAACTTCCGACTTCAACTGTATATGATAAGCCCAGGCATATTGAACTGGGAAATACAGCCCTGAGTTAAGAAAGGCTGAACTGTGCTCAAGAGATGAACCAACACACATGGAGACCATTCCTAGCTGCAGTCGGGGCTCTTTGTGTTCTCACACACATGCTTTCGATCTGCAGTCCTCCCCAGCGTTCGATTATTACAGCCGCATCTGAATTTACTTAAGCCAAGCGCCCATAAAACTTCAAATAGGGAGGTCTATGAGCCCAGCTTTAAATCTCTCTCCCTCTGGGGTTTGTTGTTGAAACATTGTTGTGTGTTGTTGACCTGGTTGCTTGCAAAACAAATGCTCAATGCTACACCAAACTGCAGTGGATACCATTATAGTGTCATATGACTGATATATATGTACACCAAACTGCAGTGGATACCATTATAGTGTCATATGACTGATATACATGTACACCAAACTGCAGTGGATACCATTATAGTGTCATATGACTGATATATATGTACACCAAACTGCAGTGGATACCATTATAGTGTCATATGACTGATATACATGTACACCAAACTGCAGTGGATACCATTATAGTGTCATATGACTGATATACATGTACACCAAACTGCAGTGGATACCATTATAGTGTCATATGACTGATATACATGTACACCAAACTGCAGTGGATACCATTATAGTGTCATATGACTGATATATATGTACACCAAACTGCAGTGGATACCATTATAGTGTCATATGACTGATATACATGTACACCAAACTGCAGTGGATACCATTATAGTGTCATATGACTGATATATATGTACACCAAACTGCAGTGGATACCATTATAGTGTCATATGACTGATATATATGTACACCAAACTGCAGTGGATACCATTATAGTGTCATATGACTGATATATATGTACACCAAACTGCAGTGGATACCATTATAGTGTCATATGACTGATATACATGTACACCAAACTGCAGTGGATACCATTATAGTGTCATATGACTGATATACATGTACACCAAACTGCAGTGGATACCATTATAGTGTCATATGACTGATATACATGTACACCAAACTGCAGTGGATACCATTATAGTGTCATATGACTGATATACATGTACACCAAACTGCAGTGGATACCATTATAGTGTCATATGACTGATATACATGTACACCAAACTGCAGTGGATACCATTATAGTGTCATATGACTGATATACATGTACACCAAACTGCAGTGGATACCATTATAGTGTCATATGACTGATATATATGTACACCAAACTGCAGTGGATACCATTATAGTGTCATATGACTGATATACATGTACACCAAACTGCAGTGTCACTGATCTATTACGTTCGTAGCTTTTATTCAGGGAAACATTCAGGTGACTTCCAGAGAATGCTCTTGGGTGTTGTGTCCCAGATATAGCTGTGCTTGTTTGGTCTCAGAGACCTGTGTGTGTGGGTGTGTGTGTGTGTGTGTGTGTGTGTGTCTTCAGGTGCTCTATGTGCTGTTACGGTGAGCACTGAACCAGGTGCCTCCTCACCCCCTTACCTCACATTCTCACCTAAACCCTCTCATCCATCTCACCCCCAGTAACTCACCTAAACCCTCTCATCCACCTCACCCCCAGTAACTCACCTAAACCCTCTCATCCATCTCACCCCCAGTAACTCACCTAAACCCTCTCATCCAACCTCACCCCCAGTAACTCACCTAAACCCTCTCATCCAACCTCACCCCCAGTAACTCACCTAAACCCTCTCATCCAACCTCACCCCCAGTAACTCACCTAAACCCTCTCATCCACCTCACCCCCAGTAACTCACCTAAACCCTCTCATCCACCTCACCCCCAGTAACTCACCTAAACCCTCTCATCCACCTCACCCCCAGTAACTCACCTAAACCCTCTCATCCACCTCACCCCCAGTAACTCACCTAAACCCTCTCATCCAACCTCACCCCCAGTAACTCACCTAAACCCTCTCATCCACCTCACCCCCAGTAACTCACCTAAACCCTCTCATCCACCTCACCCCCAGTAACTCACCTAAACCCTCTCATCCACCTCACCCCCAGTAACTCACCTAAACCCTCTCATCCTCCTCACCCCCAGTAACTCACCTAAACCCTCTCATCCACCTCACCCCCAGTAACTCACCTAAACCCTCTCATCCACCTCACCCCCAGTAACTCACCTCACCGTGGAGCAGCTCTCTCCGGCGCCCCTGGGCTTCAGCTGGAAGACAGACATAGAGGGGGAGGAGAGGGAGAAAGAGAAGGAAGGAGGGAGGGTGGAGAGAATAGAAAGAGATGGATCACTGCTCTCCCAGTCACCATGTTTGCACAAGAGAGGGTAATTTACCGAGCCAGTTTGGTTGTGATAGCCCACTGAGGCTCAGGGGGAACCCTTGAAACTGAAGCAGCCTTTCTTCAATTAGCCTGCCTGAGGAGGAGAGGGGACCAGTTCTCCAGCAGCAAGGCATTCTGGGAAGGGAACATAATCAACCAAAGGCTATAGCGACACAAAAGGGACAATGTTTTCTCCCACAATCCCCCTGGTCTCGCTGACGTGCCACGGTCCCGATCCCCCTGATCCATCAGGAGATGATTTAACGACTCAAGCCGTCTCTTCTCTATTAAGACAGACAACAGTTTTTATTTGTTTCCAGTGTGTAATAACATTGAGAAATGGACTGTTGGGCTCTCAATGGGAACCAGATGGCAGCGAGCAGCTCTATACCACACACAGGGCGCTGGCACCAGGTCTCATCCACAGCTCAAAGCCACATCTGGCTCCAGCTCCACCATCATCATCCCCATCCCGCCCGCCTGCCTCGCCTCCGCCATTAGAACCATCTCCCACATGAGGTCATGTGGAGTCAGGGCTAATAGAGACCAGGCCACAGCCTAGAGGAGTCTAGTCCACATACAGACACTGAGCCAGAGCAGAGGCAGCCAGAGCGCCGAGGAGAGGAGACCATTATGGGCCACCACTGCCACCGTCTCTTTAATAACAATAACAGTCAGCCAAAGCTGAGGGCTGGAGACACAGCAGACACTCAGGGCAGGCTCTGCTGCGGTCTCTGATGTAATAGGCTCTTAATTCTGGAGATTGAATTACTGTGTTACTCCCGGACTCCCCGCAGGGTTGTAAAATCACACCTGTGTTTATTAGAGTCCATGCAGCAGACGCTGTATGTGGCATAGATGACTGACTCATTGTTTTCCCCATCTAAAAGGACTAATATAGTCTATGTGGGATTTTCAGTGAGCAGACCTTACCTGCCAGGGCTAGCAGTAGTTCTCCCAGACTCTGCTGGTACAGAGCCAGTGTATCATGATCCTCTATCCCATTCTCCTCCTGGAATGGAATACAAGTGTGTTATGAAAAGGAAAGACGTCCCACTATGGTATAGTAGTCCACTCTCAAGAAAGCCCCCAGATCCCATAACTACAGCGGTAGCCTTCAATCCATCCTGCTGTAGACAGCATCTACAAGCCACTACCACCCTCCCAGCTCTCTCACTCCTCTCTGGTAGTCTCCCCAGAGCTCCATCATCATGCCCTGCCCTGCTCATGGTACCCAGTCCCCTCAGCTTACCATGGCGATGGCTGTAGATGCCAGCTCCAGAGCAGCCAGCACCCGTGGTTGGTCCCGGGACATCTCTGAGAGGGGGACAGACAGAGAGTAAGGGTTGGACCAGAGGCCTTCTCAGAACATCTCCTCTAGGTACTTATCAATACCCAGTTACACTTGATAATGTGCTCCTTCTGAGTCTTATGAATGTGTTATCAAGTCCTTACGAAGGTTCCCTTCAAATAAAGTAGGGTTTAAATTAGGTCCTCTATACAAGGGTCATGAAATATGCTATCCATTTACATTACATTTACATTTTTACTATCCATGATGTACAACGGGTAAAGTTAGCTGTATTACCTCTCAGGATGTCTCTGGTGGACTTGAACTGCTCAAAGCAGAGGCTGTTGTCTGCAGACACCAGAGCTTTCAGCTCCTCTGCCCTGGACACGTACTGACTAACCTGCAGGAGGGTTTTTTATTGCTGTCATTCACTTCATTCTATGATGTCATCCATAGCATGTGTTTTTCATCCATGCCATATGTTATTCATTTTATTCAAATAATTTCAGTCCAGCCTTTGGGGTATGAAAATACAATAGACCAAATATACTTTGTGTACTCTGTACCTTTTGCCTGAGGGCATCTTTACGCAGTCTGTCTGTCTCATCTGGAAAGAGGAAAGAAGATACATTTCTTAGACAGTTACCAATAGTGTTCTGATTATGTCATCTCCAGTTCTGTGAGCTTGTATCACGTTTCAGTTGATGTTGGACTGTGGTACGGAATTAGACATTATATAGATGAGAGAACTGAGAGAAGTTGTGATTGTGGCAGGAAGGGGCTGTGCATGCTGCTCTTACAGTGAATGGCAGGGACAAAGTGCTCCAGTGCGCTGCAGTACAGAGACAGAGCAGCTGATCTATCCCCCTCCTGGTCCTTCTGAACAGCTTTCAGGACCAGATCCTTCTGCAAGAGGAGACAGACAGCGCGTCACACCAACACATCTAGCTGTCTCTCACACACCCGCATGCACCCGAACACACACACACACCGCTTTCCCCAGGCTCTCTGCGTTGGGCATGTGCTCGAGGTCCACCCAGGGGTGGGAGAAGAACTGAGTGAAGGTGAGGCGGGTGTCAGGGTCCCTGTCCAGCAGCCGCAGCAGTAAGTCCCTGCAGTTCCTGGACACTCTGGCCCCTGCAGGCAGCTGAGACACACAACACAACCAGAGAACCACAATGTTTTTATAAGAAGTTGCAAAACATACATTGTGTTATCCTTGATGATTTTAAATGCAACGTTTCCACTTGTGGCTGGAGTTATATTTTTTTTAATTGTCTAATAGATATAATTTATCTTCCAACTATTACACTCTGTCCTGACCACTGGATTGAGGAGGAGACTGTAGACCCCACTCCAGCACAGGAGTGTCCCTTCCAATAAGAAAGCACTGCGAGATAAGGTTTATTGAGCAAGCGTGCCACCCTGTGGTGGCAAATATACTCACAGGGGAAAGAATGATTCCTCTAACAGCAGTCACAGAATGAACAATCATTGCTACCACACATTTCCTTAGATAGATGTAACAGAGCTTACCTCGATGGGCTTGTCACTGCGGATCTTCTCCTCCAGTTCAGCATAGGATCTGGAGGCAAATGGCGCCCGGCCAAATAGTGTCTCTACATACAGAAGAAAGAACAAATACATGATAAGAGTAAGTGAGAAAGCAATATAAACTTAAACCATCTTTGGCATTCAAAGCGGTAACGTTGTAGTTTGATGTCACTGAAATGTCTGGTTTGTGCTTAAGAGAGCATAGAGTGTTCTATTTAATCTTACCATATAGGATGACTCCCACAGACCAGAGGTCGACCCTGGAGTCATACTGCCGTCGACACACCATCTCAGGGGCCATGTAGAGAGGAGAGCCCCTCAGAGCACTCTGCTCATCCCACGGAGACATGTAACTCGCAAAGCCAAAATCTGACAACAGCATAGGGCAAAAATGTTTCAGTGCAAAGTGCACTAGACTAGTCTCAGTCAAGACTGTGATACACCTGGTAATACTTGGAGCAGCATTACAAAATCCTCTAATGCATAATTTAGTGGTGCATTTTAAATGTCCCAACTGAAAAGTGCAGAGACAGTGCCACCAATAACCTCTGGCATATTGGCACAGCTATGATTTATATCACAGTCCCATGGTGATGAAATGCAAGAGATGAATAAAGATAGAAATGTGACCATAAGGAATACTGTATGTAAGTGTGATTGTGGCACTTGCCAGTGTGCTGTACCTGCTAGTTTAAGGACAGAACCACTGAGCAGAATGTTCTGGGGTTTCAGGTCCAGATGGGAGATGTTATGATTATGGAGAAACTGAAGAGCGCAGGCTGTTTTCAGACATGTAGCAAGAGAAGAGAGAGTGCCTTATTGGTGTTGGTCCCACCATTTTTTGTTACATGTATACTTTGACAATGTAAGTAATTTAACTTGCCACGTCAATAGTCTAAAGAATTGAATTGATTTGAGTGGGAGAGAGAAAGAGAGTGGTAGAGAGAGAGAGAGAACTGCTCAACATCATTAAATAGTGCTCTAAATAATGTAGGTTACTTATACCTAAAGCACCACTGACTCTGGTGTGACTCACCTATCTGCTGCAGGAAGAGCCGAGCCACCCTCTCAGGTAGCATGCGCCTACTGTGGATGAAACGGGACAGGTCCCCACCAGAACACCACTCCAGGATCAGATAGATGTTCTCACTGTCCCACTGACCAATGGCAGAGAACAGGATTAGACTCAATTCACTCAGACAAGGATATGAAATGTAGCCTGCTGAGTCCCAGATCAGTTTGTGCTGTCTTGGCTGACAAGCAATGTGGGAGTCAGGTTAGCCTGTATGAAATGTACTTATATGAGTGGGGATGGGCTGATTAAATATTAAACTGATTGTAAACCTGGAAGTCCTTCAGCTGAACAATGTGAGGGTGGCGAACAGTTTTCAGGATCTCTATCTCAGTCAGCAGGTTCTCCATAGACACCTTGTTCAGACTCTTCTTCCCAACCACCTTCACTGCCACCACCTCCCTGTTGTCCCCCTGCACACACAGATCCAGTAGACTGAACAATGCTCTAGTCCGGGACATGACATCAGTTTGGAAGCCAGGCTACACGGCCAGTCTCAAAACTCTCATTTCTATTAAGGAAGTTGCTACTATTTACTTGTATTGTTTATGCAAGTAGTTGTGCTTATAGGCTAGCTAACTCGGTCTACAACGAATGGCGTACCTTTCTGTAGGCTTTGTAAACTGTCGCATAGGTGCCACTGCCCAGCCTCTCTGTGAGAATGAAATCAGCCAGTTTCGGTGGGGCGAAGCTCGAAGCCATGATGATGATGTTCACAGTTGCTGTGGACCCCTTCACTGCTGCAAAGTGCACTAGAACATATATAGAGGAAGTTAGTCTCTTTCATTCAATTATAGCTACAAAAGCAATGCTTAACGTCACATCTGACCAGACTGGAGTGAAACAGGAACGTCTACAATAATGGCTGGTGCAGCTAGGTGCTAGCTAGTACAGTACTACAGAAGATATATATTGAGTTGACTTGCTGCTACCTAGCAAGCAATTATTTTTAAACTCAGCCCATCTTCTATACTTCTCAGAAATGTGAATATTTAGACAAATATTTACCGTCATTCAAGTATAAATACTGCCGAATTTGCAGAATGATTCTTCTTCTTCAAAGTTGTATTGACAGACTACACCTATTGGTGTATTGCCGCCGCCACCTACTGTACAGGGTATTGAAACCAAAAATATTTCAATTTCTGGAAAGGGGCCGACATAAAACAAAAATATAACAACCATCCCACTCCTTCAGTTACATTCAAATCACATCCATACACAGACTCCGGTGCATGTGAGTTGCAGAATGATTGTTTACATTGCTAGCTAGCTCCACTGTGAACGTGCTGTCGTTGTCAGCTGGTCAAAACACGACGACAAGTAGATGCTCCAAACCATGGCACTTTTTTATACTGCCCTCTACCGGTTTGATATTTAATACTCGGCCTTATCTGTAAAGGCAATCCAGAGAAGACAATCTCACATTTATTGAAATAGTATTTATTGAATTTATTGAAATCAGTCATTCCTACAGTAAAACTCTTGCTGTGTGTTTGGCTTTCACAATAGCAGCATCAAGCTGACATTAACTGACTGTTCAAAATGTGAGTTACAACACAAAACTAAAGCGCAAGAGGTCGCTATGACTCCATTCCCATTCACTGTTGACGACAGGAAGACCCTATTCCCAGTTGCTGATGAAAGATAATAGTAATTTAAAGATGGCCGAGTGCGTGGCAGCACGTTTGACCGCGCAAGAGGAGCAAATAGAGCTCCTCACTCGGGAATTTAGACTCCTACGAGACGGGCTAAATGGTGGATCAGAGGTCGCCAGCATTCTTGCCAGTTCTCCGGAGCTGGAGAGTTTACAGAGCGAGAATGAGAAGCTCAAATCTCGTCTCGTGCACCTCCGCCGGGGTCTCCAGGAAGAGCTCGCCCTGGAGGGACAGGGCAAGAGGGGCACAAACAAAGGCCAGGAGAAGACAGGGAAAGAACAACAACAGCCAAAGAACCGCAATTCTGATGATAATAATAAGGTAGCTCGCTAACCACCTTAGTGCATGTAAATTGTGTGGCTGTTGTATGTGGCCTGTAGCTTGCTGTCTCGTCCAGCCAGTAACTTCCATGGCCACAGTCTAAATTATGTCTCAACCCCGCCCATTTATACAATTTATCTTAACATTTGATTTTTAACCTAACCACGCTGCCAACCTTTTGCCTAACCCTCCCCTGCCCCTGGTCTCGAAATAGGTTGACAGTTCTGTGTGTAGTCCCCTGAACATGCTTATGGAATATCATATGGATATAAGACCAGTTATTTATTGTGGTTTGCTCACCTATAAACCAAACTCTTGTTTTTGCACCTCTGTGCAGGCAGTAACCCATGAGACCAAGCCTGTTGTTGATAAGAACAACAAGAAGGAGAAGCCAGAGAACAAGAAGAAGAAGGCACAGGGAGGGGGTGCTGGCAGAGAGGTAATGATTAGGAACATTACCTCCCAAAGTTCCAATATCCCATACATCTATTCTAGAAGTCCTATGCATGCAATCAAGCGTTCCTTCAAAGTTGTGAAATATCCTTACCAATACCCAAATAATTCCCCCCAGTTTCTTTCCCTAAGTTCCTATAAATCACCATGTTACTCTTTCCAGCTGAAACCTTGGCCTGGCTACATCTTGGAGCGCATGCAGCTGTATGAGGAGCTGAAAAAGGAGAGCGATGCCCTGCTGGCCAGGAGAGCTGCAGACAGCCAGCCCATCACTGTGGAGCTGCCAGATGGACGCAGGATGGAGGGTCAGGCCTGGGTCACTACCCCCTACCAGCTGGCCTGTGGCATCAGGTGAGGGGTCTGGTGCTTATCTTGGACCATGATATCCCTGTCCCATATCTTTTTTGTGCTGTACAGTCAACTCATATGGCCATTGTCATGGCAAAAACGTCGGTAGAAGTTGGCAGCATAGACAAATCTGGGACAAGGATGATCATGATGTTACTGGGAGACATCAGTTGCACCCCTCTGTCTTTGCCATTGTTTGTATCAACACATGAGCACTATGTGGTGATGGTGGTATATGGTATTTCTCTCAGTCAGGGCTTGGCTGACAATGCAGTGATTTCCCAGGTGAACGGGGACCTGTGGGACCTGGATAGACCTCTGGAGAAGAGCTGCTCACTGGAGATCCTGTGCTTTGACAATGAGGATGCCCAAGCTGTGAGTATAATGTGCCCTCTGGGCTATCATACTCTCTAATCTCTATAGTCTTTGTTCTTGGAGGTAGTAACAGAGATGTTTCCGCTCCTTGTTTCAGGTGTACTGGCACTCCAGTGCTCACATCCTTGGTGAGGCCATGGAGCGTTTCTATGGAGGCTGCCTGTGTTATGGACCACCCATTGAGAATGGCTTCTACTATGACATGTTCCTCGATGGACCCCAGTAAGCATCTATCATTGTTAAGAAAAAACAGGCTTCCAGTCTCCTTTATAAAGTAATGATCAGAAATGATACTGAGCTGGTGTGGTGAGAAGCCTATGACAGGTGTGTTGTTACTGAGGGTTCTGTTTGACCTGTGTCCTGTCCTGGCCAGGGGTGTGTCGAGTACAGAGTTTGACTACCTGGAGGCGCTGTGCAAGTCTGTGGTGAAGGAGAAACAGCCCTTCGAGAGGCTGGAGGTCAGCAGGGAGACCCTACTGAAGATGTTCAAGGTGAGAGGAGAGGATCTCTCCACCCTCTGGTGAAAGATTGTAGCTCGATTATATAATGTTTTATAGATGTTTCTTTTTCATTGGGGTTGTGAGTAGATCGGCAGCAATTGGTCTTTATTTTTTTCCTATCTGTTTGCGTCCATATTTTCAGTACAACAAATTCAAGTGTCGCATTCTGAATGAGAAAGTCACCACACCCACTACAACAGTCTACAGGTAAGCAGCTCTTGATGTTTAGTTGTAAATCACAGAATATTATTTGGTGTACAGCAACTATTCAGAAGACTGGTTTAACATGTTGGTGAATTTGAAGAACAAAAATAGGACTGCACTCCGGTAAATTAACTTAAATTGACATTTTTATTGCTGAACAAATGTTTCGGTTATGAGCCCTTCAGCGTGCAAGGCAATAGCAATCAATGTCACACCAACAAGACCACACAGTTGGGCATAATAATACATTCAGCCAGTATTGGCCCAATCAAGAGATCCCAGCAGAGGGACCTGTGGGGGAAACATGACAATCAAATAAAGATCTATAGACACACAATACAAATACATGATGTCATTACTACAAAAAACAAAAAAAAAAAGGCCTCGTTAAGGCCTGCTGTGGCATGAGTGGCCAAGCGGTCTATCCAATATGTCTCTCATTGGGGAGGTAATTGATCCCCATCTCCTATCCTATGTGGCGCTTTCACCAATTCAATGCCCATATAATGTAAGGCACGTAGGTCATGATTATGGCTGTTGAAATTTCTGGCAACAGGTAATTATTTTTCTCCATGGTTTCGAATGGAGCTCTTATGCTCACATATCCTTGTCTTAAGTTAATGTTTGGTCTTACCCACAACATTAAAGTTACAGGAACACACTTAAGTAGATACACAACCTATTTTGTGTTACATGTTATTCTACCTCAAACCTTTATCCTCCCACTCGAATGGGGATGGATAAGAGAGTTCCCTCTGATCATGGCATAACAGTGGACAGTTGTGACAAGGAAACTGCCATCAGGAATGATAGACATGAAATGCAATGCTTTTTTTATTAGGCAAATCTGACCGTACTAAACAATCCCGTAAATTTGAGTGTCTCTTATAGCAAAACCTTGGGAGGGATTCAAACGCTTTACCAAAGTTGGGGTCGCTGTGTAATATGTGCCAATGTCTATTAACCACTTCCTTGTTCGACCTTGAAATGGGACTGAAGGTGAACACAGAAGTTAAGAGGGAGGAGAGGGATTCCTTTGACGTGGTTGCAATAATGCATTCCACTCAGTTTGTCTTACTTTCTTAAAGGAATTGTCCAATAATTGTTCTTTATACCCTCTTGTTTTGAATCCTTCACATAACTCTTTGGAATGTACATAAAATTCTAAATCAGTCACAAATGTGCCTAATGCAAAGGATTTGGCTATAATATATTATGGTAAACTGTTTTTTTAATGAATTTGAAGACCCTCACTGGTCCATGCCCTGCTAAAATTAGATATCTACTGTTTTAGATGTGGGCCTCTGATTGACCTGTGTCGTGGGCCCCATGTAAGACACACAGGAAAGATTAAAGCCTTGAAGATCTACAAGGTATGTGATGCACACACAGACTACAATATCCAATCACTTCTTAAAGTGAAAAACAATGTCATAGTATCTCCTCTCCACTCCTTTCCTGTAATATCGACAGAACTCTTCTACGTATTGGGAGGGCCGTTCAGACATGGAGACCCTTCAGCGTATCTACGGCATCTCCTTCCCAGACTCCAAGATGCTGAAGGAGTGGGAATGCTTTCAGGAGGAGGCTAGGAACAGAGACATCGGAAGATTGGAAAGGTCAGTCCTCACTGTGGGGGGGTCGCTTTGGGGGTTGACTGAGGAAGACGGCTAGTTGGTTTAGATGTTTGGTTTTCTAAACACAGCCATTGAAATAGACCCTCAATTAATATAATGATATAATATTTTCATATATACTGCACAAAAATATAAATGCAACATGCAACAATTTCAAAGTTATTGTTGAATTACATTTCATATAAGGAAATTGTTCAATTGAAATAAATGAATTATGCCCTAATCTATAGATTTCACATGACTGGGCAGGGGCGCAGCCATGGGTGTGACTGGGAGGGCAGAGGTACACGCACTGGCCCAGCCAATCAAAATATTTTTTTCCCCACAAAAGGGCTTCATTACAGACAAATACTTTTTGGGGATATTTTATTTCAACTCATGAAACATGGGACCAGCACTTTACATGTTGCGTTTTTATATTTTTGTTCAGTGTATTTTAGTGGTCACTTTTATCCAAAGTGAGTTACAGAACTGTCAACATTGAAAGTGACAAATCACTCTAATTTACTCTGTATTTTACAAACCGGCCTGAAGGCGTCAGCAAGCTTCAGTTCGGCTGGTGGCTAGACCTTCGCTTGGAAAATGAGAAAAAAGTGGAAATAGTACTGTTTGGCCATTTTGAGACTCCGTAGCCAGTATACACCTCAAAATAGTCAGAATTAATCTAAGAAAACTAAAGAAATCTGTTATTAATTTTGACGTTTTTGCCGAGGAGATCTTTTACATCTAACTAAGATGCTTTGGTGCAGTATTTCTCAATGAAAAAATGTACATGAAAACGAGTCATCTCGAGTTGAATGACAACAAAGACTTTATTGAAGAATTCCTCAAGTTGACCACTCATGGACGAAGGGGCGTATACTTTGGCTTTCGAAGTTCGGCTGCCCTCGAAAAAATGTTGTGTGCCCGAACAGCCGAAAAAACCCTTACCAAAGTCCAAAACTAACAAAAACATAATGTCTTCATAATATATGCACAGACTCTTCGGAACTGTTTAGACTGGGAAGTATGTGGACGATTTAAGCTCTGTGTGCTTACTGTTGTTGCTTGGTTGTTCCTGTGGAGGGTGCTGTGTGTCTAACTGCATGATGTATCAGTGAGTCATACTATGTGAGCTCCAGCTGGTCCTCAGACAGGCTTGATCTATCCCTGCGGGAGACACAGATGGCAGCAGCTCCACGGCCTGGCCACAACTGATTACAACACAACACTGATCTTTATATTAAAACATGGACTCACTGTTGCTTTTATTTTCATTGTTGTTATCCAGGGGGACAAAGTCTAAAGTAATTTTTAAACATGTTACTCCTATGATGGTGTGATTCTTTTCATTTAGAAGTTGAAGGTTTAGAAGTAGAGGACATGTCTGTGGGTGTCGTTCATGGACAGATTTGCTGTCGTTTGATTTAACTTGTTTCCCACAGAGAGGAGGAGCTGCCTCACTATCTGTACCTGTCAATCTGTGAAGTCTTTAAGCTTCCTCTCTATTTGTCTCTACTGTACAACAGGAACAGGAACTGTTTTTTTTCCATGACCTGAGCCCTGGCAGCTGCTTCTTCCTCCCGCGTGGAGCCTACCTGTACAACACACTCACTGACTTCATCAGGGTAAGACGAGACCAACCAGCCTCAACCACCTTCACCTGATCGCAGCCAAAAGGTAGAAGCAATCCGTCCATCTTCTGCCAAGATGCAACAATACCCACCTGTAGAATTCCCAATTACAGCATGTTCATGGACTACTTTGGTGCTTTATAACCATAGTAACCGAAAGAATGCTGAAGTTAAGTACCACTCAGTCTTGCTGTGATCTGGTGAATGTATTTTGCAGGAGGAATACTGTAGAAGAGGTTTCCAGGAGGTGGCCTCTCCTAACATCTATAACAGTAAGCTGTGGGAGACTTCTGGCCACTGGCAGCACTACAGCGACAACATGTTCTCCTTCCCAGTGGAGCAGGACATCTTTGCACTGAAGCCCATGAACTGTCCTGGACACTGGTAGGTACATTCGTTTGTTATTGGGATGATTTCCCGGACACATGTCAAGCCTGGTCCTGGACAAAAAAAACTTACTCTGTGGCCTTGTGGTTAGTGTCGTCCCTGAGATTGGAAGGTACAGTTTAATCCCGGCCAAGTTATACCAAAAACTGTAAAAATGGGACCCAATGTGTCTGCTTGGAACTCAGCATTAGGAGATAAATTGGGGGTAAGGCCCCGCAATAGACTGGTGTGGTCTCCAGGGCGTGTACTTCTATATCAAGCTGCCTCACGCTGCAGAAACAGGAGATGCAAGGCTACTTGATTACTTACTAGACTAAAAACCATGCTCAGTGGAGAATATCCAATGAAATAACTGCTCCAATACTAGGCTTAACCTTTGTCTGGGAAAGGTGTTATTGTTATTGGTTAATATGATGGTTTATAAGGAAGGGACTTTCAAAGCATTTATGTAACCTTAACTACTCCCATTGCTTCAACTGCATATCTTCTCATCCATCACCCTCTCTTTCCATCTACCTTCTCCTGGATCCTCCCATCCACTTCTTCCTCAGTCTGATGTTCAGCCACAGACCTCGGTCGTGGAGGGAGCTGCCTCTGAGACTGGCTGATTTCGGGGTGCTCCATAGGAACGAGCTATCAGGGACACTGACCGGCCTTACGAGGGTGCGCCGCTTCCAACAGGATGACGCTCACATCTTCTGCACCATGGAACAGGTAGGTGACCAGACCAGCTATGGCTATTGAAGAGGAACATCTTATTAAAGTAGCTACGTACCAGGGTTGGGGTCAATTTCAAATCAGGAAGTAAATGGACATTTCTGTTCCAATTTTCATGATTTCTTCTTGAAATGGAATTGACCCCATCCCTGCTGGGTACTTAACCTCCTTGCCATTCAGATGACCCCTCTGTATTCGCTTTCTCTCTCCTGCAGATTGAGTCTGAGATGAAGGGCTGTCTGGACTTCCTCCGCTGTGTCTATTACGTCTTTGGCTTCTCTTTCCAGCTGCACCTTTCAACCCGTCCAGAGAAGTACCTAGGAGATATCGATGTCTGGAACCAGGCTGAGAAGGTACAATTAAACATGCGTGTCCATAAAATATTCCTGAAATGTCACATGAGGAAACACAATTTTAAAGAAAGAATGACTTGCACAAAATGACCCAGGATATATTTGAAATGTATGTTAATTGATTCCCTCTGTTTGAAAGCAACTAGAGAACAGCCTGAATGAGTTTGGGGAGTCATGGAAACTAAACCCCGGAGACAGGGCTTTCTATGGACCCAAGGTTTGTATTATAGCAACTGATATTTCCTTGCTATACATTTTCTTCACCCCTGCAATTAAATAAGGTCTAGAATTCTCAGGAAATCAATTTAATTAAAGGTTTGTACTTATTATAGCCATGGATATTTCCCTGATAGATATTGCATTTCCCCTTCAATTAAATAAGGTCTAAAACTTTCAGGAAGGGAAACCATGTAATACTTTTTTTGTGCCATTTCAGATTGACATTAAGATCAAAGATGCTATTGGCCAGTATCATCAATGTGCAACCATTCAGCTGGACTTCCAGCTTCCCATCCGCTTTAACCTGACCTTTGTGGGGTGAGTGAGTCCCCTAATCAAACTAGTCGTGATACAATGCTGAGTCTGTATCCTGTTATAGGAAGCAAGTTTAGTCATTAATCCCTCCTTCAGTATGAGTTCTCACCTGAACACTTTGTACTAGAAAGTTGATTTAAAAGTCCTTTAAAGTTGTATTTTTAATGAGGTAGAGAACATTATGAAGCTCTGTAAACAACTGTATAAATTATATTCAAAAAGATGTTTGACCGGTAAGACATCTCGATGAGACTAACTTCTACAAATAAGGTTGAATAAATAAATAATGGTTAAACACGTAGTTATAATTGAGCATAAGTGGTGCTGTGACTGATATTGATGTTGACTCCTGTTAACCCTGTGACATGCAGGAAGGACTGGGATGACAAAGCGAGGCCGGTCATCATCCACCGGGCCATTCTGGGCTCTGTGGAGAGGATGATAGCCATCCTCACTGAGAACTACGCTGGGAAATGGTGAGTAGCAAAGAGGACCAATGAATTTGTTGAGTGTTACATAAGATGCAATCATAGACTGGAAAATCAGTCATGTATATAATGTTTTTTCTGCTCTTAAATGTCTTATGTGTATATATAGTGTTTTGATTTGCTACGTATCCAGCCATATTGTGTTTCTTCTCCAGGCCCCTCTGGCTGTCCCCACGTCAGGTGATGTTTGTGCCTGTCAACCCTACCTGTGAAGAATATGCCAAGAGGGTAACCCTAGCCTTCTATTTCCCAAACTTGTCTTCCTTTCATATTTCTACAGTTTATGATCAGGGCCGGATTAAGAAATCATAGGCCCTCCCCCCTGCCCGGCACACCATTTTCCGTAAACAAATCTGTTTAAGATGCAAATTCAATGCGTGGTAAATTTAGTGTTGAAGAAAAAGCCTCTTTATAATATAGTCATAATAACGTTTGTCATGTGGCATAGGCTACAGTTGAGCAGGGACCAAAATGAGTGGCTACTCTGACAAAGTGAGCTCACTCTGGTCTTGAATTCAAACAAACAATAACCCAGGCCAATGAAGCGACACACAGATTGTACAATATTAGGAGGAAATATATAAATAAATAAAGTAGGCTTCTAAATAACATGTCCAGTGACCTCAACTAATGAAGATTAAACCATAAGCTACTCATGGTGATTATTGCCACGACGAGCACATCGGGTATCTCAAGATGAGCTACTTTGAAAAACAGTGCTGCTGTTCACAAACAATTAGGAGTTGTTGAGAATAATTTAATTCTATTGGTTCTACAGACAGATTAGTCTTCTCTTTTCAGCAGTAGGCAAACTATGTTTTTCCAGCAATTGTATTTAGAAATCTGCAAAAGGCAAACTGACAGCTGCAACCAACCATAGAAATATAATCCATAGATGGCAGTTCCCATTAGTCAGAACTGGCATCCATTGCTAGCGTACCCATGAGTTTAACAGTCAAATTGCCAGGGTAAGAGGTTACAAACCCCTTCTATGGATTATGTCTATGGCCACAATGCAAAAAGCTGTATATTTGGTGCGCATGCTGTCCAAACTGCAGCGTTCCTGACTGTAGGCATACCGGTAAATACCAAAATAAAGGAAACACTTCAGTAAACAAGGGATACATAGTATATGTTATGGTGTGGGCTGCAGTTTCTTGGCATGGTTTAGGTCCACCTGTAAAATCTATGCCAAGGCGCATTGAAGCTGTTCTGGTAGCTCATGGTGGCGCGACACACTTAAGACACTTTATGTTGGTGTTTCCTTTATTTTGGCAAATACCTGTATGTGCATGTGATAAAAATAAATCCTGTTATTTTCTTTAACTATTGATCCTCTATGGCTAAATTATGCTCTGTGGTGTATTTTAAAACATTGAGAGCAGCTCCTGTGGTTGGATAAAGTATAATAATTTAAAGGACAAAGAATAGGGGCGTGGACCAGTCAGTATCTGGTGTGACCACCATTTGCCTCATCCAGTGCGACACATCTCCTTTGCATAGAGTTAATCAGGCAGTTGATTGTGGCCTGTGGAATGTTGTCCCAGTCCTCTTCATTGGCTGTGCGAAGTTGCTGAATATTGACGGGAACTGGAACACTGTCGTACACGTAGATCCAGAGCATCTCAAACATGCTCAGTGGGTGAGTATACAGGCCATGGAAGGCCTTTTGTCCCCAGCACAAGGTGGACCTGTGTAATGGTCATGCTGTTTAATCAGCTTCTGTCAGGTGGATCAATTATTTTGGCAAAGGATAAATACTAACAGGGAAGTACAAAATTTGAGAGAAACTTTTTGTGCGTATGGAAAATGTCTTGATCTTTTATTTCAGCTCGTGAAACATGGGACCAACACTTTATATGTTGCGTTTTATATTTTTGTTCAGTGTAATATTATTTTTTTAAATGCCTCTTACGGGCTTGGGCTTCGGCCCTGACTCACACAATTGACCAGTCACATTTATTTATTTATGCAGTTACTCAATAAAGGCAGGGTCCCCCACTTACCCACATGGGCCCCCACTTACCCACATGGGCCCCTTACCTCCTCTGCCATCTGATTAGCAGAGCGGCAGCAGCAGGCTGACAACACTTATTGAGAGCGGACTGATGAGTCCTATTGTGGTTGGTGGTTGTAGTAAATATTTGTACAAAATTATGCATGTATAATATATGCAGTATATTTTCTATATTTTTTTTTTGTAAAAAATATATTTGCCTCTTGGGCCCCCCAGGGGCTTCAGCCCTGGGAAGCCCCTGAATTAAGCTGGCCCTGTTCATGATGCTGCACATTCATAATTGTCTATCATTATATAAACCTGCATGTCTGTTGCCAGTTCCATTTTATCAGTTCATCTTCCAGTCATTTTTTATGAATTTGTTTTTACTGAGTGGTAATTCTGTCCTTCAGATGTGTAAACAGTTTGCGGAGGCTGGATACATGGCAGACGCTGATCTCGACTCCAGTTGCCTCCTAAACAAGAAGATCCGCAATGCCCAGGTAGCCCAGTACAACTTCATCCTGGGTAAGACGGATTACTATAGTAGATTTTTTTTTGCCATTCATATATTCATGACTTTTACTATCACAATGTTGTTTGCTAGTAAATCCCCTCAAATATTTTCAGATTTTCTCAGCTGCCAAAAACATGATTGTACTTATCACTACTGAAATGTTGTTAAAAATGTGAATGTGTTAGGGCAGCTGTGTGTGTGTTGTGATTTGGCAGTGTGGGGACTGTGAGCTACTTTGTGCTTTGTGTCTTGGCAGTGGTCGGTGAGAAAGAGAAGCTGACTAACAGCGTGAACCTACGTACGAGGGACAACAAGGTTCATGGAGAGCTGTCTGTCTCTGAGGTGCTGACTCGCCTGACCCTGTTGAAAGAGTCACGTTGCCGGAACGCTGAGGAGGAGTTCTGAGAGATAATTTTCTTTGACAATAGAAGAACAAAAGAGACATTTTATGCAAGAGGTCTGTGTTGGAAGTATAAACATGGAAAGGGGTAGATTAAATGTATTGACATGTTTAAAAATATAACATATTTTCTACACACTCAACTGACAGACCCTTTCTGTATTTTGAGTAGTTTAATATGTATGTTTCTTTGATTGTCTAATCAATTTGAAAGAATAGTGCAGGAAGTGAGAAACAATATTGGGGATCATGTATTTGGTACAGTAGTGCAGGGTTTCATAAACTTGTTTTTTTGCCCTAGCACCACACAGCTGATTCAAATAAGTTGATAAGTTGGTTATTTGAATCAGCTGTGTAGTGCTGTGGCAAAAACCAAAACGTGCATCCATTGTGGGCCCCAGCACTGAGTTTGTGAAACCCTGCAGTAGTGTATGAAAGACCATGCAAGAATATATATATTTTTAACACTAATCTGAAGGATGGAATGTGGATGAAAGAAGATGAAATGAGAATATTATTTATTGGGTTGTTGAAAGAAGGTTGCAATGTAAGCCAAGTAACTCTTTTGGGAAATATTAAATAAAATCACGGAGTGACTCTGTCCTCTTGTTGGATTGTATCTTGGAATAAAATATTGCCTCAACGTTTTGCCTCCCCTTGATTATCTTATTATTCATTGGAGATGAAAGTAACTTTTATCAGTATTCTTCATCTGACAAAAAAAAAACACATTTGACCCTGTTGAGTTCTCTGCTCTTGAATAATCTTGACGTCAAGAAGTAAATTCATGCGTCCCCTTTAAATCGCCCACATTTGTGGGTGGGTCAATGGTATTGAAATTGATTTACGTTAGTACAATGGCTACAGTCAGTCAGATTTGGCCATTTGAGAGAAGACGCTGCCTGAAAGCCCATGGAATCATAATATTGTTATTTTTGGATCCATGTTTGCAATGTGTAAATGGTAAGGCTATGTATATCCCAGGGCTAGGCTTCATCTGTGATTATTATTTTTTCGATGCTAGTTAGCTAGCAAAGTGGTTAGCTGGCGTAAGGCATTACATTAGCTAGCTAGCTAATAAGAACGTATGGCTAATATCCACACAATGGTAGTCCGCAGGTCTATACAGACGCCTGACAGACAATTTACTGATCCTACTGTAATTTATCTGGCAAGCTAGCTAACTAATGTACAATTGCTCCAGCAAGCTGTGTTTATTACCTTGCTAGCTATAACTGCTAGCTACACGATGCACCCTTTCCCCTTATATGCCAACCCCCTCTGTCTTCCAGGGTACCTGAGCTCCCCACACGTGGGCCAGGAGCCCCCTTACAGCCGAGATGCTCAGCCAGTCATCACCAGCCCGGTGGTTCCTGCTCCATCTGGTAAAATCTCCTCCCCAGCCTCGATCCATGGGATGTTTTTATCATGTTGACACTGACAGTGCCTCTTTGGTGTGCTGTTACTGAATGAGGTCCATGGGACAACCTATAATCTTGTGAATTATTTTGCAGCATCTCCAACTGATTCAGACAGCTATGCTGCCAAATGCCCCAGTGGGGGTCAATGCAACAGACTGCCTGCTGACTGCATCAACTGCAGCTATCACCACAACTGTAGCTATGGTAAACTAGCGTCTTTCTCTTGCAAGGCCAAGAGAGGAGTCCACTGCACAGTGAGTTCAGTTCGCCAGTTGGACACCGATTGTTCTTGACAAGGAACTCCATTATACAAAGAAAGTACATAACTGTAGCACTTTGTCATTGTGCTGTTGATGCTTCAGTATGCAGTTTATTTTTCTCTGCTTGCAGGTGGAGTCGGGGAAGCAGCAGACCAACTTCTCCCTGGCCATCACGTGCCAGTTCTGCTGGCAGCTGGACCTGTCTCAGTACAGATGCTCCAACTCAACCAGCTGTATGACCGTTGCCTGCCCTCGCAAACGCTACAACGCCACCTGCCAAGTACTGGACCATGTACACTGCTTAGGTATACACTTACTGTACAGTGTGTCTGGTTCATTATTATTCAAATACATACACGCCCCTCCGTATGTATTTGGACAGTGATATAAATAAAAAATGCTCTTTACTCCAGCATTTTGGATTTGAGATCAAGTGTTTCATGAGGCAACAGTCCAGAAGTATGTCACCTGTTATTTGAGGGTATTTTCATACGTATGTTTTACCATTTAGAAATGAAAGCACATTATGTATGTTGTCCCACCCATGTGAAGGAGTCATAAGTATTTTGACAAAAATTAACTATTTGGTCCCATATTCCTTGCATGCAATGACTACATCAAGCTTGTGACTCTACAAACCCCTTGGATGCATTTGCAGTTTATTTTGGTAGTGTTCTGGGTTATATTTTGTTGAAAAGTAACTGAATGGTGAATGAACATTTTCTAAGTGATACTGAGATACTCCTGAACACAATTAATCCTGATAATGCCATTATTAAGAAAAATCATGAATGAATAATGAGTGAGATGCCATTCAAGGCTACAACAAAACATGCTAACCTCTCACCATTACCAATAACAGGAGAATAGTCTTTTTGGGGGGTATGCTCTTTGTGCCTCTAACCTTCTCATTCATGATTGAGTCATGATTATCTATAATCATGTTAGCATCCACATGAATGTAGAAGTGTTCAGAAACATCTTCTATTCTTACTTACAATAAAAGTGACTCCAAAATGGCACAAGACATTATTCACCATTCAGTTCCTATTGGGCAAAACAAACCGCAAATGCATCCAACAAGTTTGTAGAGTCACAAGCTTGATGTAGTTTTGGCGTGCTAGGAATATGGGACCAAATACTAAACTTTTGACTACACTAAGTTAATTTGTCCAAATACTTATGACTTCTTCAAATGAGGGGACTAGTTAGAGGAAGCGCTTTAAGACCGATATGTATGAAAATACCCTCAAATAAAACATTCTATCCCAAATCTAAAATGCTGGAGTATAGCGCCAAATTCTTCACTGTCCAAATGTGTATGGAGGGGAGTGTACAGTGAAGGAAAAAAGTATTTGATCCCCTGCTGATTTTGTGCGTTTGCCCACTGACAAAGAAATGATCAGTCTATAATTTTAATGGTAGGTTTATTTGAACAGTGAGAGACAGAATAACAACAAAACAATCCAGAAAAATGCATGTAAAAAAATGTATACATTGATTTGCATTTTAATGGGGGAAATAAGTATTTGACCCCCTCTCAATCAGAAAGATTTCTGTCTCCCAGGTGTCTTTTATACAGGTAACGAGCTGAGATTAGGAGCACAGTCTTAAAGGGAGTGCTCCTAATCTCAGCTTGTTACCTGTATAAAAGACACCTGTCCACAGAAGCAATCAATCAATCAGATTCCAAACTCTCCACCTTGGCCAAGACCAAAGAGCTCTCCAAGGATGTCAGGGACAAGATTGTAGACCTACATAAGGCTGGAATGGGCTACAAGACCATCGCCAAGCAGCTTGGTGAGAAGGTGACAACAGTTGGTGCGATTATTCGCAAATGGAAGAAACACAAAATAACTGTCAATCTCCCTCGGCCTGGGACTCCATGCAAGATCTCACCTCGTGGAGTTGCAATGATCATGAGAACGGTGAGGAATCAGCCCAGAACTTCACGGGAGGATCTTGTCAATGATCTCAAGGCAGCTGGGACCATAGTCACCAAGAAAACAATTGGTAACACACTACGCCGTGAAGGACTGAAATCCTGCAGCGCCCGCAAGTTCCCCCTGCTCAAGAAAGCACATATACATGCCCGTCTGAAGTTTGCCAATGAACATCTGAATGATTCAGAGGACAAGTGGGTGAAAGTGTTGTGGTCAGATGAGACCAAAATGGAGCTCTTTGGCATCAACTCAACTCGCCGTGTTTGGAGGAGGAGGAATGCTGCCTATGACCCCAAGAACACCATCCCCACCGTCAAACACGGAGGTGGAAACATTATGCTTTGGGGGTGTTTTTCTGCTAAGGGGACAGGACAACTTCACCGCATCAAAGGGACGATGGACGGGGCCATGTACCGGCAAATCTTGGGTGAGAACCTCCTTCCCTCAGCCAGGGCATTGAAAATGGGTCGTGGATGGGTATTCCAGCATGACAATGACCCAAATCATGGCCCCGCCAAGGCAAGAAAGGAGTGGCTCAAGAAGAAGCACATTAAGGTCCTGGAGTGGCCTAGCCAGTCTCCAGACCTTAATCCCATAGAAAATCTGTGGAGGGAGCTGAAGGTTTGAGTTGCCAAACGTCAGCCTCGAAACCTTAATGACTTGGAGAAGATCTGCAAAGAGGAGCGGGACAAAATCCCTCCTGAGATGTGTGCAAACCTGGTGGCCAACTACAAGAAACGTCTGATCTCTGTGATTGCCAACAAGGGTTTTGCCACCAAGTACTAAGTCATGTTTTGCAGAGGGGTCAAATACTTATTTCCCTCATTTAAAATGCAAATCAATTTATAACATTTTTGACATGCGTTTTTCTGGATGTTTTTGTTTGTTATGTCTCATTGTTCAAATAAACCTACCATTAAAATTATAGACTGATCATTTCTTTGTCAGTGGGCAAACGTACCACATCAGCAGGGGATCAAATACTTTTTTCCCTCACTGTATACTGTCCAAATGTGTATGGAGGGGAGTGTATTCTGTCCAAATGTGTATGGAGGGGAGTGTATACTGTCCAAATGTGTATTGGGGGGGAGTGTATTCTGTCCAAATGTGTATTGGGGGGGAGTGTATTCTGTCCAAATGTGTATGGGGGGGAGTGTATTCTGTCCAAATGTGTATGGAGGGGAGTGTATTCTGTCCAAATGTGTATTGGGGGGAGTGTATACTGTCCAAATGTGTATGGAGGGGTGTGTATTCTGTGCAGTGCATTCATTAAAACTGTCTTTTGTTCTCAGGTAAAAGAGTATTTCAGAAACGTTTGTACTGCAACTGGACAGGCGGGTACAAGTGGTCTACAGCACTGGCACTCAGGTAAGACTCCTGCACAAGCACACTGTTAAGGGAAGGCTGAAACCAAAAAATGGCTTATCTGGTTGAAAACGGCCTGTGTGGCATCGATATTAGTCAGAAGCATTTATTTTGGTGCCAAAACTGACTACAAAGTGTAAATAGGACAATATTTTAAGTCAGTATTTTACAAAACTGAGATTTACGGAATCGAGAACAACAGCGTTTTCCTTAGATTTAGATTTAAATTCTGCCTACACAGGACTGCTGTCTGGCAAGGCTTGCAGTACTCAAATCATTCAGAGTATAGGTGCACGTGTGCTGCAGTGCACGCTACCTAATCGTAGCAGCAGAATCAACCTACAGCCCTGCCCATTTCTTTACAGTCAGCAGAACTACCAGTAATCGACAGTGTTGTGTTGAAAGAACAAGACTTGATCATTATAAAATGTTTTTTTTCCAACTCAAACGTTCGTGAACTAATGTTAGCATCACAAACACAACTGTCATCAAAGATACTCTAGAAAGGAGGAAATGCATAATGCACTGAGCTTGGAATTCTTGACCAATCACGTTATTGTTGTAATGCTGTGTTACGCTGTTAAGCCGTTCGTCACGCAATCCCTTGTTGAAAGTACATTGGCTGTTTGGGATATTTTAGCTACGATGACTGTAGAGGGACGAACAACAATAGCGGCCAGGGTACGATATAGCTAACATGACACACCCACATTGAACCACACCCCCCAAGACACATTTTTTATAATGAGTAGCAGAGAAACCCAGGGGAAATCGGTGAGTTCAGCCCCCCTTTAAGACCACCCCACCTGTGTTATAGATTTCTAATAGTTTCTTTGGGTTTCTTATACTTTGAATCTTTTATAAAACATCTTTATCCTTGAGAAAAATATTCATGAAAATCCTCTCATTTGTCAAGTAAATGAGTGACTTGGTAGTACAACAGTCACTCATCTCTTAAGGACAAAACAAGCCGTGATGAAGGTTAAAAACAGAAAGTGTCCGTCGTACCGCCTCTGACAACAGAACATCAGCCGTCATTTTCTTTTAATTTCCAGACGATTGTACACATTGACTTGCCACCCTTTGTCAACACCACGCAGGCTTACGGCTGACATTCAATATGGTGCGCCTTCCCGCTTAGGTCTTTGTCTTCTCTGCTCTTCACTGTTACCAGTAGAATCCCAGTTGTTATTGTTGTTTCTATCTGCAGCATTACACTAGGTGGATTTGGGGCTGACCGGTTCTATCTAGGCCAGTGGAGAGAGGGTCTGGGCAAGCTGTTCAGCTTCGGTGGCCTGGGCATCTGGACCCTGATTGATGTGCTGCTGATTGGGGCGGGCTATGTGGGGCCAGCCGATGGCTCCCTCTACATCTGAGACCTGTGATTGATGCCCACTCCACAGGCATGATGGTTGTAGGGTTGATACCCTCTCCATTTCAGTTTATACTGTCTGACTGTAAAGATCCACTCCATGGAGATGCCATCCCATTATCACGCCGTCTGCCTGCCCAAACTCCCACTGTCTGCAAAGACTGACTTCTTGTCCCATCTGCCACCAGTGCAGCTTCACGGTCAGCCTTGTCAGGTCCACCTCTAGATCATCAAGCCAAGCATCCTTCACTGATATACTGTAATACAAGCTGCACTGAGCATCGTTTTGGAGTTGTTTGGTTAATGGTGATTAGAGTTGGCCAGGCTGATATGGACTGACTGGAGAATGGGAGGTAGGCACAGTTGAGCAGTACTTGGAATTATATTGTAACTATGGCCACCTATGCTGCTCCTTACTTACTGCATGGTCATGCATAGGAGACCAGTAACCATGGCTACGGAACACAAAATGTAGTTATTATAATACCGATAACAGAAACAAAAAGTGCTTGGAAGAAAAGCAAAGTGTTTCTTCCCTGCAGGTTTTGTAAAAGCATGTAGCACCTGCTAAGTGTGATGGACGGTTATGTGCATCGGTAGATAGCAGATCAACCTTTCAGTGTTCTCTCTGCAAACCAACCAGAAAAAAAATACTTGAATGGTTATTTTCTTTGGAGTGTAACATTGCAACATGAATGTCAGATTGCTTGGTTGAAAATGTGGTTGGGATACAGATTTGGGGAAATGACATGGTGGTTATTATGGCTGGGGCTTATATTGTGTATTTATATTTATTGCATTGTGGATGTGCACCACAGGAGGCTGTTGAGGGGAGGATGGCTCATAATAATGACTGGAACGGAGCGAATGGAATGGTATAAAAGACATGGAAACCACATGTTTGATGTATTTCATACTATTCCGCCCCGCACATTACCATGAGTCCGTCCTCCCCAATTAAGGCGCCACCAACCTTCTGTGATGTGCATATGTCAGATTTCACCATTACATGGCATTGCACTACAGCTCTGCATGCCCAAAACACACAAAAATCTGTTCTCGTAAAGCTGTGCAGGCTTAAACTAGGTCACAAACTGGTTCAGAATGGTTTTAGTACTTGTTTTCAAAGAACTTGTACAACAGGTTTTGTTCTTCATATAGCTTTCATGATATTATTGTTCATTGCATATCCCAGCCTGAATGGCTTACTATATGTAGCCTCCCATATCCAGAGCTTGAGTATGTGTGCTGCACAAACTGGTAACAATGTGTTCATGTTCTGGATTCTTTTTTTGGAACACTGTAATGACAAAGGATGTTTAAGAAAATTGTAAATATTAAACTTGTGAAATGTTATTGAGCTTTGTGCCTTATTTTCTTCTTGTGTCAGTATTGTCTAGTTTTCTAAGCATACTTGAATAAACAAAATCATCTGGTCTGTTATTTCCAAGATGATTGACTTAGAATTCACCTCTGTGCTTTTTCACACAGTAAAATGCCCTGCCTCATTGTAACGTTGCAGTGCCGTTGGATACAGAAAGAGAAGCTCACTCCCGTAATTCAACATCTCACTGACTAATGGTTATGTGAATACATACACCATATTACATACAATACCTTCTGCATTGCTAGCATGTGTTAGCGCTTCTCATTGGCTGTTCTGCAGTAAATGTCTGTATTATGCTTCACTCCCACATCACTTACTGTTATGTACCACCTCCAACAGAATGTGTTTGGCCCATTAATGTTCGAGCTGAATCGACTGACCGCCACCTCTACATTTTGGCTGGCAAGGCTACCCAGTTAGAATAATAAATGCCAGTCATCCTCATTATGCCACATATCTCACTGATCATGAATACAACCTGTAAGAAATTGTTTCATATTGGGTTATGTATTTTTAACCAAACACTTGTTCTCAGTTGAGGCTGACGTTTATCTCAACGAGTAGCATCTCAAAATACAACGGAAATAGAACCACCATATCACCTAGTCATTTCTGATAAAAACAAAAATACTGTCCAATCGATGATACGAATCATGGATGCTATACTAGACAATCAGTGCTGAACAGGGTGATTAATTAAACGAAAGTCTTACTGGGTTAATTGACATTTATGGAAACATATTGTGAATATCATTACTCCTATGAACATATGTGAGTTCTCTTAAGTAATAGGACATCCATTTGCATGTTCAAATCCATTGAGAGTTAACAATGCTAGATGAATCAGAACACAACTTCCATTGTAGTGAAATCCCCTATGATTAGTTTAGAATTGCTAATCGTGAGTGATGAAGACAAAAGATTGTTCATTCATTCCTGTCTTATGCAATAAACAATTAGTTTGGCATCATTTCACTGGATCTCCCAGCAACAGCAGTAGGCTACTGGTTCCTAGGATGTTATACAGCATACTGAACAAAAATATAAACGGAACATGTAAAGTGTTGGTCCCATGTTTCATGAGCTGATATAAAAGATTCCAGAAATGTTCCATAGGCACAAAAAGCTTATTTCGCTCAAATTTTGTGCACATCCTTGTTAGTGAGCATTTCTCCACCTGACAGGTGTGGCATATCAAGAAGCTACTTAAACAGCATGATCATTACACCGTGTGCCTTGTGCTGGGGACAATAAAAGGCCTCTCTAAAATGTGAAGTTTTGTCACACAACACAATGCCAGATGTCTCTTTTGAAGGAGCATGCAATTGACATGCTCAATGCAGGAATGTCCACGAGAGCTGTCGCCAGATAATTGAATGTTCATTTCTCTACCATAAGCCATCTCCAATGTCATTTTATAGAATTTGGAAGTACATCCAATAGGCCTCAACCGCTGATGTCAACATTGTGAACAGAGTGCCTCGTGGTGGAGTTACGGAATGGCCAGACAACACAATTGCATTTTACCAATGGCAATTTGAATGCACAGAGATCCAATAAAGAGATCCTGAGGCCCATTGTCGTACCATTCATCTGCCGCCATCAACTCATGTTTCAGCATAATGCACCGCCCCATGTCACAAGGATCTGTAGGTTTTATTTATTCGCACCAAAGAAAAGCAAGAGAAAACAGTACTGGTAAAAATGGTGTGCAGGTGAGGTTAGAAGTCCAAAAGAGCTTGTGTGAACCACACCACAAATAAGTACAAAATCAAGTTTGTTCAATCAGTTAAGCCAAGTATATGAATTATAATTGTACATAATATACTCGGTAAACAAGAAAAAGCATGATTATGTGAGTTTGGCTACATAGAGGGATTATTGGGTAGTTTGGTTTATCAGGCTGACCAGATGAGGTTTTGGCAATGTAAAGAAAAGAATTCCAGAGTATGGTACCTCTGTATATGATAGAGAATTAACTATGTGAGGTGCGGCAGTGGGGAGGGTGAAGGTTATTGCAGTGTCTTGTGTTATATAGATGGATTTCAGAATTAACCTGGATGAATCTATTGAAGGGTTTAGGTAAACTCTCTGTGACGTACACAATTCCTGGAAGCTGAAAATGTCCCAAATCTTCCATGGCATGCATACTGAGACATGTCACCCATTGAGCATGTTTGGGATGCTCTGGATTGACGTGTACAACAGCAATTTCACACAGCCATTGAAGAGGATTGGGACAATATTCCACAGGCCACAATCAGCCTGATCAACTGTGCGTGAAGGAGATGAGTTTCGCTGCATGAGGAAAAGGTGGTCACACCAGATACTGACTGGTTTTCTGATCCATGCCCCTCATTAAAAATGTTAAGTTCGTTGACCAACAGATGCATATCTGTATTCCCAAGCATGTGAAATACATACATTAGGGGCTAATGAATGCATTTCAACTAACTGATTTCCTTATATGAACTGTAACAAGTCAGTTAAATCTTTTTCACTTGTTCTGACTTGCAATAGTCATACAGTAATAAGTTGATACATGTAGTATCTGTAACCTGATTTATCTGGATCACACATTGATTTCATAGCATCTCAGCGAGATACTGGATTTGCTTCAGACCTTTATGGTTGCTAAGGAACATTTGAAAGCAATACCAATTAGATCCAGCTATGTAACAGACCTGAATAATAGCTTATGTTATCAAATCTGACTGCAATCTGTAAATTTGTTACCCAATTTTGCAGAGAACGCTGGTATTGATACTAACATTCACGCTTTCTTCCAGCTCATGCGCGTCTCATCTGTGCAGTCAATCTCATGTGATAATGGTGGATCATTGTGAAATGTTGCCAATAAGCCACCTTTGTCAGTCTTTTGCATGTGATTAAAGTATTATAGGGTACTTGCACAATCGTGTAAGCTAATAAACACTTGACCTTGCGTTAGTAAGGGGCATCAATCCAATTCGGCCTGTGTTCCTAATCGAAAGGAAATTAATGTTGTCACAAGCCAAGTGCAATTTTAGTGATTTATTTTGTACAATAAAGAAAATGCACTGCACATTACCCCAGCTCAGATGTCAAGGAAAGCGTTCAAGAGCATCTACATTTTGCACACTCAAACCTGAACATTGCATCCCTCATATACCCCACTACCAGCATGCTACACACTGATTAACCCAACGTAGCAGGCGTAAAAGCAATGCCTGAAACCAGATCCCCTACATACTGGTCTTGACAAGAAAAAAATTAATTAAAAAAATAAAAATAAAAGTGTCAGGGGAGGTTCTCTTCTACACTGCTCAACCAATCCAGTAAATCTGGAGGAGTTAAGATGGCGTGGCATTTTGTTAACATCCAAAAGCGGAAGTCGTGTCACAGGCTCTTTCCATTTCCCCTGGAAACCAGAACATCCAGTTGTTGGGGACTCGGCAGAGGCTATACACAAACAGATTCCAGCCAAGGAAGGGCTCCCCCCATCCAGTATTTTTCATTTTTTGCAGAGCTAGGAGTGTAACCCCTACTTTGGAAGCAAGTTAGGCATCCAGGAAACATAATTCAATTAAAAAGGCAAAATAAAAAAGTAGTCCATGTGATAACTGTTCAACCTTCTGGCAGGGAAAGTATGGCCACAGTTTAAGGAGCAAATAACATTGATACTCACAATAGACAAATATAGCAAAAGGCATATAGCGATACCCACGCCATGTGCCCATACCACTGTTCACACCATCCATACATAATGTTATGAGATTTTACACATACTTTAAGACTGAGGACAGTGGAAACTTTCCAATAAAAAGTAAAATAGGACTACCGGAGTACATCTCCACCCACCCCATGCTCAACTCCTCAGATGGCAATGGAGGTGACAAATACCATTACTCTGGTGTCTGAAATACAGTACTCAACTTTGAATTTCATAAACTCAAAATATATCTTAAATATTCATAAATTAGGCATCACCATGTTTTTAAACAAAATATTGTAAAAAAGTATAACAAAGACCGGCAAACCGCCAAACTATAACAGAACAAATCTACGATCATTCAAATGTGGGGCGGGGGATGAAGAATGTCAATGTAGTGGCCAAAGGACTGGGTCAAATCTCGTCGCTGTACTCAGTGTACTGCTTTAGAACTGGGGGCATGGGGGGGGGGGGGGTGTCTGAGTGTCAGGTTTGGGTAGAAGCGGTCTTCTCTCCCATCTCAGCAATACCAATGGACACACCACAGTGAAAACCACGTGTTCCATCAGGCCCACGCGGTAGCCGCACTACACCTGGCGGAAGCCCGTCTGCCCCCTGGATCTTTCGACCCAGCATGGGGCTCCCTACTGGGCTGCTCTCCTGGGAGGCCACCTGCCTGCGCCTCTGGACCCAGGGGCTACCGGACGGTGTCAGGCTGCTGTCTGAGGAGTAGTCCGCCCAACGTCGCCCAGCCTCAGGGCTCAGTCTGCCCTCACTGGCCAAAGGAGACTTATGGGAGTGGGGAGACTTGCGTTGGGAGCATGGGCTGGCCCGGGGGCTCGACCAGGGGCTGGTGCGTGGGGACACAGCTGGGCTCAGGTGATTGTTCTGGAAGGCAGCACCCCCTCCAGTGGGACTTAGCTTATTGACAGAGCAGGATTTGCGGGCCAGTCTGGGGGAGGTGGGGTTGCTCTCAGTCTCTGAGGAGCTACAGGCAGAGTCGTCGAGATACTGAAGCTCCCGTACCCGACTGTTGAGTGAGTGGCTCTTCCTCATTCCTCCTACTCCCTCGTCGCACTGACGCTGATCTTTGGGGACCTTCTTCTTGGGAGGCTTGGTGCCGATCAGGACCACCTTCAACCCCAGAGACCCTGTCCCCTCCTCGCTGCCCACAGCCTCGTTGGCTTTGACTGCAGCCTCCACTTCCTCATACTCCACGATGGCACACTCCTCAGTGCCCAGCTGTGTGTAGCGGCCACTCAGCTTCTTCAGGTCGGCTGGCAGGTCCTTGCCAGGCTTCAGCACCCTCACAGAGGCAATGGCTCCATATGTTCCAAACGCTTTCAGCAACAGCTTCATCAGTTGTTCCTGTTGGGTAGCGCCACCCTCACGCCCATCGCCATCCCCACCCGCCATCGCAACACCCAGCTCTGGCCAGCTCTGCAGCTCGCTGAGTAGCAGCATACGGCTTGGCAGAGACTCGCTGGAAAACACGGGCACTGTTGATCTGCGACGCACTTTGCGCCCCTCATCGTTTAGCTCAAGTATTGTCGAGTGGCGCAGAGCATATGCAGTTGTTCTCCAGTCTCTTGTCAAGTGCTTCACCTGGGAAGAAAATAACTTTGTTAGAGATAATCGGAAGCGAAAGTCAGTACTTTTACAGACAGCATCCTGTATGATAGAACTTCCTTGGTTTTATCATACATCCTGAAAACTAAAAAGCCTTTGTTCTGATAGCAGTATGATAACATAAGCAGCCACAGCTCTAGAATGAGATTCTATTTCTATGTAATCAACAGCTATCAAAAGGCTAATCAAGTTACTGGCTACTACAGAAGTGTTGTGTAACAGTTCCTAAAATAAAATGTAAAAAAAAATGTAAATACAACAAATAGTGCCGTTATTGTTAACTCCTCTTAGAAACTAAATGAACATTTACAGTATTCATGCAGCTGTGAACATTAGAAATGAAACCAGTAGAGGAGAAACACAGATCTTAAACTTGGAAGTATAAACTGAAAAAGCAAACAGCCAAAATCAATGAGTATGTATGAGCCTCCTTCACACCAGATGCTCCCACCTCCAACCCATGTGAGAAAGCACTTCCTAGCCCCAACGGCTTGCCATATTGACACTAGGAACAGCTGTTGCATTCAGTTATATGAGCCCCCAGGGTATTCAATTGATATTCCAATTTCAAAATCAAGTAACCAAACTGTCAGCAGGAGATCAAACGTTACCTTCTTGAAGGAGGTGAGCAGTTTGACACTGACGAAGCCCAGCTTGTTGCGTCGGACGTGTTTAAGCAGGAAGGCATCGTGTTCCAGGTTCTCATCTGACAGGTAGTACTCGATCTGGGCCACCAGCTTCTGGGTCAGCTCTGGGTCTGGGGGCTGCCAGCTCTCCTCCTCCAGCTCACCGCCACTCGTGCCAGCGCCACTGAGAAAGAAAACGGATAACATGCCAGTTCACAAAGACAAGGCAGGAGCTTAACCGATTTGGCAGGAGAACTGATCAAAACAGCCTTAGTCATTACCCATAGAAACATCCTGAAAAGATCTGCCATCTTGACTCTTTCCTCAGATTTCATTTTCAGATTCTTCCTGTGACAGTACTGACAGGCTGCCTAACCACGGTGTGACCGTCACACTGCTCTCTCTGCCAGAACCGCAACAACACAGGGTGTCCCGCCAACATGAACAGAAATCGTTAAGACCTCATCTGAAGAGTGCAGAGTCACTGATCTCCACACTACATGCCTCCCCCACAGGGACAGGGCTATTTACCATATCAGCCAGACTTTAAAATCAAACAATGCAGTCATTTACTGCCTACAACACCAAATCAAAGGTTTAATCAAAGCTCTATTGACAGAGGGCTTTAAAATTTGCACAGGTATGCCAGGCCGGCATCGCTGGCTGTGATAAGAGTGAAGGTCTGAATGACATTACTGTGTGGATGAGTCATCCTCCTCACACAGCGATCCCATCCCACAGGCTAGGCAAGACACTGGTCGAACACCCCAGACAGAACAGACAACAACCTAATGATCACAGCATCCAACCCACTGTTTTAAAGTCAGGGGAAGCCCTGCGCAACACCTCCCCCGCACACAACACCACTGTAAAGGGACCAATTATTGTAGACAGCGTCATCCTCCGCGATTCTCCCCTGCCACAATAAACTGGTCAAGAGCATCAACGAGTAGTTCACTGGTTACAAACGTATCACGTGAAAACTGAAATGTTCCATGCCCCCAAACAAGTGCAACATTGTTGCAAGTGAGGAACACCGCAAGACTGACTACGATGTATTGGCTGACCTGGCTAACAATATTCATTCATTTCAGACTCCCTAAATTAAACATACCAACCACGTAGCCTATACATTAGCACTGGGTCACAGGAATTTACAAGGGCAAAAATAGCCAGCCTGGTCTCAGACTAGACGTCACAAAGTCAACGTAAATCCGAACACTCAATTTAGTAGGATATGTTTCATTTGGTATGGTTAAGACAGAAGGTTAGTTAACCTGTCAAGGTGTAGGGGGCAGTATTTTCACAGCCAGGTGAAAAACATACCCAAATTAAACTTTACTACTCTGGCCCAGAAACTAGAATATGCATATTATTAGTAGATTTGGATGGAAAACACTGACGTTTCTAAAACTGTTTGAATGATGTCTGTGAGTATAACATAACTCATATGGCATGCAAAAACCTGAGAAAAATCCAACCAGGAAGTGGGAGATCTGAGAATTGTAGTTCTTTTGAATCCCTATCGAAACTAGTGTCTGTGGGGTCACGTTGCACTTCCTAAGGCTTCCATTGGCTGTCAAAAGCCTTCAGAAAGTTATCATTCTCCTGTAACCGGGCAGAGAATAGGAGCTCAGTCAATAAATGGACTGCCTGGGGACCAAGGACTTGGTGATGTGCGAGCCCGATAGCGCGCCCCTCCTTTGTCTTCTGGAATGAATACGCCATTGTCCGGTTGGAATATTGTCGCATTTTTACGTTAAATACCATAAAGATTGATTGTAAACAACGTTTGACATGCTTCTACAAACGGTAATGGAACATTTTGACTTTTCGTGTCTCGAATTACGCTCGCGCATTATGCCTTTGGATAGTGACCTGAACGCACGAACAAAACGGAGGTATTTGGACATAAATATGGATTATTTCGAACAAAAACAACATTTCTTGTGGAAGTAGTAGTCCTGGGAGTGCATTCTGACGAAGATCAGCAAAGGTAAGAGAATATTTATAATACTAATTCTGAGTTTAGGTGACCCCAGAACTTGGCGGGTGTCTGTATAGCTTGCTTTGATGGCGAGCTATGTACTCAGAATATTGAAAAATGTGCTTTTGCCGAAAAGCTATTTTAAAATCTGACAGCGATTGCATCAAGAAGTACTGTATTTATAATTCTTAAAATAATTATGTATTTTGTCAACGTTTATGATGAGTATTTTTGTAAATTGATGTGCTCATTCACCGGAAATTTTTGGTGGAGAATACATTTTCTGAACATGCTGTTTTTGGATATAAATATGAACTTTATTGAACAAAACATACATGTATTGTGTAACATGATGTCCTAGGAGTGTCATCTGATGAAGATCGTCAAAGGTTAGTGCTTCATTTAGCTGTGTTTTGGGTTTTATTGACACATCTCCTTGCTTGGAAAATGGCTGTGGTTATTTTTGTCTATGTACTCTAACGTTTTGCTTTCGCTGTAAAGCCTTTTTGAAATCGGACAATGTGGTTACATTAAGGAGAAGTGTATCTTTAAAATGGTGTAAAATAGTCATATATTTGAGAAATTGAAATTATGATATTTTTGCTGTTTTGTATTTCGCACCATACCATTTCACTGGCTGTTGAATAGTGTGGGACGGTCACGTCCCACCTAGCCCAGAAATGTTAAGGCAAAAAACGAAAGTACGGTAGTTAGTCGGCAAATCTCTAGCAATCCAAAGGTTGCGTGTTAGAATTTAATCACGGATTACTACTTTTTAACTACTTTGCATGATAGTCAACCCTTCCCCTTTAACCCAGTGTTTCCCAACACCAGTCCTCGAGTACCCCCAACAGTATGCATTTGCATTGTAGCCCCAGGACAAGCAGACCTGATTCTACTTGTCATTAATCAGGCCCTCACATTTTTGTCAGAGGCTACAACACAAATGTGTGCTTGGGGGGGGGTACTAGAGAACTGGAGTTGGGAACCACTGCTTTAACCTAGTTAACATTAACCACAACAAAGCGGAAAATATAAACGTGGAATTCATAACATCACATTTAGCAAATTCTGAATATATTGTATGAATTGCAATTCCTAACATGTACTAACTAAAAATCCTAACATGTCATACAAAATGGATGATGACATCCACAAATGACTACATACCATACGAAACGTCACACTAATAGGAGTCTCCAGGATTTACATTTACTATGTTGCGTCTACCCACGAGTCCAGGCTGAAATAGCAGGGGGTGACGCAGGGGAATTAGAGCAATGAGTGTAAAGGTGCCATCCAAATCGGCCTCTGTCTTTTACGTCAGTGGGATTACAATGCCCGTCTACAGGTGGTTAGAAGCTGTCTGGCAATTACCATAGCCCTTCACTGTGGAATTGAAGTTCACACTAAAATAACACACCAAACGACAAAATAAAGTATCACAGTATTTTAGCCTACGAGGTTTATTTCAATAATAAACAATCAGATAACGTTAAAAAGGAGGATACAACAGTCAGACATGCCATTAGAAGACAAAGCATTTACCTGGATTTATCATGTCTTCCAAATTCGTCTTCACTACAGCTGCCTCCGAGGAAATCGAGATTGTTTGAGGACACCTCCTCCTCTGGTTCCTCGTCGTCTGCCGCCTGAATAGCCACTGTTATCGTCACTTGAGTCCCCATCTCTTGCAGGTGTTGATCCACAATTATCACCTCATCGATTTCCCGTCCCGCTGACGAACCTGATACAGATTCGATATGTTTCCGAAACTCCATGGTGGCACTCGTCATTTTACCTGAAATAAATGCGTTTTCTCCCGGTTTGTTCACTTTCTCCTCGGCTACACAAGTGGTAGTGCTTTCCTGAATGCCTTTATTCCTTGTACTACAACAATTGAAGTCTGCAGAACACGGGGCACATACACCTCGACGCCTTTGACACCCACAACGGTGGATGGTCAAGGAAGTCCCGAAGATGCGCTCCACAGCTGGCCAGAGCCCCCAAATTCTACCCCACGGAGAACCCTGGGGTGGCGTGGAGTTAGCAGCTAGCGAGACGCAGCTAGGAGCTGGGGAGACCGAGGGGATGGAGCCGTCTTGTGTTGTTACTTCCTGATATGTAAGAAGCGATTTGCTTTTGAAACGAGCTCTGGGATTGGGCCATGTCGTCTTTCCGCACTCATCCCCAACCCACCAGCAAACCCCAAGATGAAGCCAAGAGGGAGGGAGGAGAAAATAGAGACAACGGATAAATGCGTTTACCAATGCTTGCATTTTTGTGTATTTTTCCCTTTGTCACTATTTCTAGTTAAGAAATGGCTACTTTTTCACACGTGTCCTAAATAGGGGGAAGTAGAAGTGTAAATTACACGTGCTGTTCTGCAATTGGGGAAATTGCAATGCACCAATCATAAAGGCCGACCCATTTCTCTGAACCTGCAAATTGGATAATAGGCTTTTAGCATTAGACCTGCAGGGGTTGTTGAGGGATTTGCTATGGGGAAGGACACAAATAAATGACACCAGTGTATACAGTGTCATTGGGCATTACTGTCAGCAGTGGCTTTTACTATGAGATGATGTGTATGCCTAGAAAAAAGTAGCCCTTTGCAACAAAATTATTAACACAGATTTGAAGATGTCAGGATTTGGCATTGGTAATCACTAGCGGTTCTGGGGGGGCCAGTGCCCCTGTGAAAACAATTTTGGACCCTCTTGTGGCCCCCTAAATGTGGAGTATGAAATAATTTTTACATAACTCATTTTTGCTATCATTCTTTTTTTACATCCATTATTAGACAGTGGCAACGATAATGATTATGAACATGGTCTTTTGCCTGCTAATGCCTGCAATGCAGTGAAGAAAACGATATGACAACAATAACGTCAAATGAAACTGGCCCCTCTAACAGTTCAACTGACCCCAGCTTGGCCCCCCCAGTTGAAATGGTCTAGAACCGCCACTGTTGGTAATGCCAATGATCCAATTCATGGTCTGTTATCTCCAAGCCTTCATTGGCCCAAACCTTTAGTGTGCTTATGACACTCGCTGACTGTTTTTAATTGTAGGTGTGTATCATATACTACATGGACTCATCACCCACACCACAACTGCTACACCATTGCTAATACAGTTTCCAAGCCTGAGATTACTTGATGTTTTTTCCACCCTGTTGGCAAGAGTTGTACAGCTGGTGGACTGACTCATACTCTGAAGCACATGTCCTGCTGCAGCAGCCACAGTGGCAGTGTCATACCTCCCAGTGCCACAAGCCAGGAGCAGACATTAATCAGATAATGGCCCTGCAGGAAGATGTTCCAACCACCCCTTCAACAGCTGATCTGTCAGGTGTCTGCAGCAGGAAACAACCCCAATAGAGACATGGGATGCACCCCAAATGGCACCATATTCCCTTTAAAGTGCACTACAATTGACCAGGGCCCATAGGGAATAGGCTGCTATTTGGGACACCTTTGGCAGGAGTAAGCTGGTTTGCTGTAAACTGAGCTGAGTTCAAATGAGCTGAGTTAAAATGAGCTCCCCTCTCTTGATCAGAGAGCTGGTATTTCCTCTTTGTTCAGACTGAATGCAATTATGACAACTATTCGCCTGCACTTAACATTCAACAAGAAGGGTGTACTTTTGTAATCTTATCGCCACTACAAACATCTTACATATGTTGATTTATTTTAAATGTACACATGTTTTTGTCTGTATGATTTTGTCCATTCTGGACATCTGGATAGAAAAAGCTTTACAAGGTTAAATTTACCATCTACACTTTAGTTATATCTGATATGTGTTTTTCCTGTGTCCCAGTTGTGAAGAATTCGAAAGGAAGTATATAAATCAGTAATCATGAGATTCTTAGGAACATTGTGAAACGTTTAGCTTTTTGAGCTTGTGAATGTGATGCAATCTTTCACAAAATCATTGGATACATGATTGGACAATCCTGCCTTGAATGAAAGACATTTGGAGTAAATTTGAAGGAAAATATGCATGTATGTCTTTGCAAATATACATGCCCTGGTAATAATAGAGAATCCTTTGTGAGTCTGTCCAACGTGACTGTCAGAAGGTGTGTAAGCTATTACTGTATGTGGAATAAACTGACTCTGTGGGGCCAGAATCCAGCACCTTTCTTTGACAGAAAATCTCTATTGTTCACAGTCTGTAAATGCCTGTGCTGTAACCTACAGTATATAACTCACTACTGATATTGAAGGGTTTGCTTAATGTTATAGTCATCAAAAAATACAATGTTTCTTTCTTTTGTCTTATTCAGGATTCTGTTACTCCCTGAAGGCTGCTAGATCTTATGTTTTTCGATTTACAGATGAGTGCAGCATTTTACTTCTGCTCCACATCACTCCCTCATTCTGAGTCAGACAAGATATTTATAGACCGCTGTACCCCAGAGAGCTCTGACTGGTCAAGTCTCCATGAATAATACATAACGACAGACAATTTACATTGATCCCTGTGTCTTAGCGGCATTTTTTTTATTGGCAATTGTGAGATATATATCACATTCATACAATCCACTTCTTCATGCCCTTATAAAATGCCTGCAGAAGGGGTTGACTGCAGAACCATAATTATGAGCTTTGATGTGGGACAATTATCTCTGGAGTATGCTGACCATTATTTTTTGTGTATCTGGTAAATAAATTATTACAAAAGTGACATTGTGTCACAACAGAAGTAGGTAGGTCAATTTGGACGAACTGTCATTTATATAGAGCATTCCATTATCTGCTTGTCACATAAGATTACAACATATCCCACAAATGTGTCAGTTTTATGAATAGATGATCCTTGTGATGAGCATGTGTGTGGGATGTGGCTTTGATGAGTCTGAGTGAGAGTCCTTTCCTAGCTCTTATCTTTTCCAGCTGAGACAGTGTAACTAAAGCTTCATAACAATGAGAGGGTCACCGTTGGAGTTTTTTTCTTTATTAAAAAAGTGTTTATGAATGCATCAATAATGGTGTAAGAGGACATGGCTCTGCAATCTGTTTTTGGATTACTTCCTTACTTGTATCGCTCATGCAAATGAATAATGGAGGCGATTAGGTGCGTGATAGCCTAACCTTGCCTGAAACCGGAGACCTATGGTTTAGCTCAGCAGGCTAACACATTCTTGTAAAATTGGTGGCGTGACCCAGATTTGGTCAGTGATTCCTATAAACTGGAGTCATTGCGGAGAAGGTGATAACCTTGCCTGAGACCTGATAACAGGTAACCTAATACCTAGGCTTTAGCTCCGGGGATAACAGTATAGTGGGATGCAGAGTAGAAGACATCTAAAAAGTCGATTAGGCAGAAGTTGGATTTTCAGTCCTAAACAAATGAACAATAATGATCTATTCCATTATATTTCATTTCATATTATACCGGTTGTTCTACAAGCGGAACCTTTCATTTTTGGGGTTGTTGGCGGAATGTCTTATATTGAGACAGGATGTGGTGTAACCAAGTTAGACGTGGTGTCGTTTCCATAGAAACGATGACCGTTGCCAGGGAAGTGAGTGCTGTGTCAGTGTCATGATGAGACATTTTTACATTGTAGCATCAGTTCACAACAATACATTTTAAAAGATTAAACATTGACGTTAAACAACCAACAAAACTGGTTAGTTAGCCACATTATAGCAAGCTGACTGGCTAGCAACGTTGTAACACTAGCAAAAATGCGGCCACAAAGACAACAGACCAACAACAATACAGCCATTACAGGAAGGTGTCTTTCTCCCACGGTAAGAACGATGTGTCCACAATAAATCATCTTTACTTCCTCTCTGTCTTTATTAGGCAATAGTTAGCAAGCTAGCTAGCTTATCCAGAAAGCTAATGCAACTCTGTAACAGTCACATAAATGAGCAAGATTGCTATCTAGCTAACATTACAGGGGCTGGGTTGCATGTTGTTGCTCCACAAATGAATTAATGTTATCAAGTGGTCTTGGCTTTGTTGTTGTCACCCTATTATTACAATTGCCAGTCTTAAGTTGCCTCATCCTTTTCTGTCATTCCCCACAGGTCAACAGCTATAAACTGCACTTTACAGCAGTGAACTCTCAAATACCAGAGAGAAATGTTCAGAGACCAGTGAGTTTGTGTTTGTAGGGAGATCCAGAGTGAGGAGTTGTATTTATACTCATGTCCCCATTCCCCAAATTATACTATTTTAATGAGACAATGCATGAACATGGAAAGCATGACATTGTGTCTTGAGTACCCTTTAATTATCAAAGTAATATATTGCTAATTCATTAAATGTTTTATTTGACAGCTGGACGTCCGATGGTCTAAAGACTTTACAAAAGCGATAAACATGGACACCATGAAAATGATTCCACCAAGACAAGGTGCTACTACCTGACTAAATTACAAGACACTGTGACAGTCTCTTACCTGCCCCTGTCTTCTCTGTCTCACCATTTACTTTTCTCTCCAGACAGCAGGCCTAATGCACACAGTGGCCGTGGCAGGCCCTGTGCCCCTGTACTGGCGTTTGTCAGTGAGTTTATGGGCCCTGAGCGTCCCCTCCTACCCCCAGCTGCTGCTCTATCCAGTGGGCTGACTGGTGACCTGGGCCCACAGCCACACAGAGTGAAGCCTAGGAGAGCAACCCACAGTGCAGGGGCCATCTACTCCCACAGTACCTCACCCCTCACCCTGCCAACTGGTGAGTGGCTGCACTCAGGATCCTCCCCCTCTCTTCAGCAATGCCAGCCCCCCTGCTTTTTTTCATGGATCAAAGGCAGTCTAATGGAATATTCTGCTCTGTGCTCAAGTTAAACATTTCTGGACATATAAAACCTGATTACTATGAAAAATGCTTTTCTGAACAAATGCGTCTTTGTAACAGGACCAGGTGATGCCATAACATTGAGTGAGAATTCTCCCTCTGGTTTTCCAATTGCCTTTCGTTCCCATGATGACTGTGCTTTGAGTCCTGAGCGAATAGATTTGGACAGGTAGGCTAAAACACTCATGGCTTTGTTTTTTCAGTGGTCTTTGTTGAGCTTCTCAATACACTGTCATTGCAATGGAATGCCAAGTTTGTAATTGCTTGGATTAACCAGTAGGGTGCAGCAAAGTCCCTCATAAAGATTATCTTGCCCTCTGCCAGTGCATGTCAACGTTGCAGGCATAAAAGAAACACCTGAAACTAGATCCTCTACATACTGGTCTTGATGAGAAGAAAAAAAACTGTCGGGGGAAGTTCTCTTCTGCACTATTCAAGCAATCCAGTAAATTTGGAGGAGGAGTTAAGATGGAGTGTGGCCGGGCACGTTCAGCAGGGTTGAACGTTTTGGAACATTCAGATAGAAATAGGCTATGTAGATCAAACTTGCATCACTGATATGTAGAATAAGGAATCACATCGGCTCTATTCACGGCATTTCTATCTGCAACGTTTGAGAACGTTTGGCAACTGAACAAGTCCCGTCACAGGCTCTCTTTCCAATTCCCCTGAAAACCGGATCATCCGTTTGTTGGGGACTCGGCAGAGACTAGTCAACAATAAACCATATCCATAGCCTCATCCACTTAGAATAATGAGATCTCCTGAACCCTGCGTGCCATTTTTGGAAGGCAGACAGTGTGGTATCAAGTGGCATGTACCTTTTTTACTGTGAGCCCTCTCTCCTCTACATCATAACAAGATAATACAGGGTCATCCTCTCACAGAGTGGTGTTGTTGACAATGCCTTTGTGTTTTGTGTGTCAGGCGTGGTCTGGAGGAGTGTCCCCTGCTGGAGGGCATGGGTAGGCTGCGGCTGCTTAACTTTCAGCACAACCTCATCACGCACATCCACAATCTGTCTCATCTGCGGCACCTGGCCTTCCTAGACCTGTATGACAACCACATCTCCCAGATGTCTGGCATCTCAGCCCTGGCCTCTCTCAGAGTGCTTATGCTGGGCAAGAACAGGTTTGTGTTACGTCTCTCCAGCATACAAACAAAACAATAGGATAGGAGCTCCCACTCATTTCAGTGCTTTTACAGTGCATGGTTTGAAGGACAGATGAAAAACCTTTTTAAAAATTATTTTACCCCTTTTTCTCCCCAAATTCGTGACATCCAATTGGTATTTACAGTCTTGTCCCATCACATCAACTCCTATACGGACTTGGGAGAGGCGAAGATCGAGAGCCATGCGTCCTCCGAAACACAACCCAACCAAGCCGCACTGCTTCTTTACACAATGCCCGCTTAACCCCGGAAGCCAGCCACATCAATGTGTCGAAGGAAACACCGCACACCTGGCGACCGTGTCAGTGTGCATGCGCCCGGCCCGCCACAGGAATCGCTAGAGCGCGGTGGGACAAGGACATTCCTGCCGGCCAAACCCTCCCCCTAACCCGGACGATGCTGGGCCAATTGTGCGCCGCCACATGGGTCTCCCAGTCACGGCCTGCTCTGATGAAACATTTTTTATGCTGTCTTTTTTTGGTGGGATTTTTCGTTACATTTATAAAGATGTTACCGTAGGGATATGCACATCCTGCTTTTTGGATTAAGTGATACTGTATGACCGCCACAGCACAGCTAGTCTATATATCAACCTCCATTGAAAAGTACTTTCCTGCAGGTGCCCAATTTCAGTACAAAACCCTACCACTGCTCTCTTTGTGAATCTTACATCTAACATCACCTTACTTTAAAACTAAAGGTCAGGAGGGAGGAAGATTAAAGTCACAAATCATGGCAAATGCCACTGGGATCCCATCGCTGAGGTCTGGTTTTGTCCCAGAATCTGTAAAACCTGACATTTGTCTTTTTAGAACCCACTTTCAGAACAGTCCGCTGTACCTTTCAAGCAAAGCATACCACAGATTTAGGTTTCTGATAGAATTTCCAAGGGACTGTAATCTAACTTCCCTAAGTTACAGTTTGGTCTGTATAGACAATCCTGGACGACAGGACAGTGGAAAACAATCAACTTCCCATCAGTAGAAAATAAATTCCTACCGCTCTTTGACAATCCCATTTCCTGTGCCTGGTAACCATTCAGTTAGCAGATGGGATACCAGCTCTTTGTCATAGTAACATTGTGTTATATGAGAGCTATATTGTATAGAATACCAGAGAGGGTGATGTTAATATTATTGTCTGTTTCATGTTTTGCAGAATCCAGAGGATATGCAGTCTGGATAACCTGACTAAACTAGATGTTCTGGACTTGCATGGCAATCAGGTACCATGTTTCAAACCTTAGAAAATGATAACTTCACTTACATTCCTTTTTGTTCTCCAAATATACACCCACATGCATTTTTTGTCTGTAATGTTGTTTGCAATACTGTGACCAGTGGGGGACTGTGATATCTAGCTGTGAGGTTCAGCAAGAGCAGAGAGGCACTACCACCTCCCCCATACTGCCGGTTGGTTACTACGTCACTGACTCTGGGCCCCTACAGTTAAGCTCAAGCAGGCTTGGCTGCAGGAAAGCAAACGCATTAGTTCCTGTTGTGAGACTTTTGAGTACATTCTATATTCAGTCGTGTGAAGGCAGTGAGTTATATTTGTACTTTTCGTTGAAACTCAGTGCTCTCTCAGCCATCGTTACTAGAGTACTTTACCTTTCTTTTATTTTCCCACCAAATGAAAACATTTAGGAGCTTACTCCCACACATCCCAGTCCTGCTCTGAGTTACCTTACAGTTATTCTTCAATTACTGTAATTTCTCTAACAGGCAAGGCTATCTCTGTACCTTTTACAATGAAGGAAAACCTGATAAAGCTGTTCTACAACTCATTTTAGTGTGAATGGTAAGTTGAGCGAAGGCCGATTTGATGAGCTTTTCTCCTTAGATAGGCCTACAGTATGATCTAGCTGCTGTCACAACGTATTACAAGCCTGTGAAGAGAGGGGATCACAGTAATACTGGTGTCAAATCAGGATTTTGCCAGCACCTGTAAAAAGAGGATAGGATTGAAAAGTAATCTGTCCGCAGTGCTGGTTGTTTTAAATGTGCTGCCAGTATATCGCCCACATTGCTCCAGTGAAAGTCAACCCAGAGTCCCTGTGAGACTCCTCTCTCTGACTCCGGCTGCTCTTTTTCATGCGTCTCATACTCTCATTCCCAATTAAACATTGGTTTCTGTTAATCTACCCAGCAGCCGTTGTTTTCCAGTGACTTCTGACCACGAAACATACTGTGTCTTCCTGTTCTTACCACATTTCTACTTCCCAAAGCACAGCAGTGTTTAAGTCACCTATGTATGACCACAAATAAGGGATAATTTCTGCCCTAATTTCAAATAACCCTTGCCTGGCCTCTCGTTTTACCCAGAAGGGAGATGTGCTCTGGGGATAGGAAGTTGTCGTATGTCCAGTTTGTTGGAAATGTTCAAGAGGAATATCTCTTTGGGAAGGAAGGACATTCAACCCCATTGACCAGGTCCTGGAGTTAGAGAATGACATCATATTGTTAAATAAGCTGTCCTTCCATTGGTTGAGTGATGGATTGTGCTCACAATATGATCCTCTGTATCTAGTTGACACTAGCGATAACGGCTGCTATTCAATGAGGACAAGGCTATAACATTTTTTATCCCTTGAGAGTTTTTGAATGGCACTACATGTATTGTATCAGGAATGCAAGGAGTACCGGTATATGTCTACAATGAATTACATTAGAAATTCAAAATAATTCATCAAACAGACAATATTTAACTTCATTATGAAACTATTTGAAACTTACAATGCACTTTGCCATTTTTATTTTAAGACATATAAAGGACAGATGTGACCCTGCCTGCAGAGCAAATATCCCTATAGGACATTAAGACTTAAACAGTGCCCTGACCTCTCATGTTCCTCCTCTGTAAAATGAGCAGGGAAACACTGTAACATATTTTGGATGCGTGATCCACCCCAACAGAAAGACATTCTACAGATATCTGTAACACAACCCAGTTAAATATTTTCAGATGAGATGATCTAATCTGCCCTGACGAGAGATGTAAAATTACTGTTCAGTGAAAGATACAGCCAGTGTGGAGTGGACCCTCTGGCTTTTTATAGCTTTGCAGAGGATGATGTCCCAGTCCCAGCCAGGGCTGAGATTGGTTTAGCTATGTGCTGACTTGTGTTAAAGTGGACTTGAGACAGAGAGAATGCTTTTCATTGGAGCCATGGTGGAACTGTGAATCAAAGAGAACATCACTGGGAAGCCTCAGTTGGAGTGGAACATTACCTCACTCTGTTGTATTTGTCAGCAGTCATAACAAAAGTTGTTTCAATCTCAACATCCCTTGCCTGTCTCTCTGGTCTCTGTCCAATAACATTAGTATTATGAGAGGCATTTGGGGGACTTAATACATGTAACGGCTGTCTTCTGAAATGAACCAAGGCGCAGCAGGTATGTGAATACTCATTTTTTAATTACCCAACAAAAGGAGTAAAGCATCCACAGGAAACAATAAACATGACAGCAGCAACAGTTTGCAGGCAAAAAAAAAAAACGCAGTGCAAAACAACCACCCACAACCCCAACGAAAAACACAGACACCTATATAGGACTTCCAATCAAAGGCAACTCAACACACCTGCCTTCAATTGGAAGTCCCAATCAACAATACAAACATACCCAACACAAACATGCCACGTCCTGACCAAAACTAAAACACTAGCTCCATCTGCTGGTCAGGACGTGACAGTACCCCCCCCCCCCCCCCCCTCAAGGTGCAGACCCCGGAATGCACCTACCAACAGAAAAACACCAACAAAAAACCCATAAACAATAACCCCTAAACAATAAGGGAGGGAAGGGAGGGTGGCTGCCGTCACCGACGGCACTGTGCTACGTGACAAAACACCTAGGCCTATTGTCAGAACTCCATAACTGAGATACCATCTCTACTACTCACTACTGGCAGCTGGACAACTTACTGTACAAATAGACAGCTATAATAAAATGTATTTATAATCAATCAAATGTATTTATAAAGCCCTTCTTACATCAGCTGATGTCACAAAGTACTGTACAGAAACCCAGCCTAAAACACCAAACAGCAAGCAATGCAGGTGTAGAAGCACGGTGGCTAGGAAAAACTCCCTAGAAAGGCCGGAACATAGGAAGAAACCTAGAGAGGAACCAGACTATGAGGGGTGGCCAGTCTTCTTCTGGCTGTGCCGGGTGGAGATTATAACAGAACATGGCCAACATGTTCAAATGTTCATAGATGACCAGCAGGGTCAAATAATAATAATCACAGTGGTTGTAGAGGGTGCAACAGGTCAGCGCCTCAGGAGTAAATGTCAGTTGGCTTTTCATAGCTGGTCATTCAGAGTATCTCTACCACACCTGCTGTCTCTAGAGAGTTGAAAACTGCAGGTCTGGGACAAGGTAGCACATCCGGTGAACAGGTCAGGGTTCCATAGCCGCAGGCAGAACAGTTGAAACTGGAGCGGCAGCACGACCAGGTGGACTGGGGACAGCAAGGAGTCATCAGGCCAGGTTGTCCTGAGGCATGGTCCTAGGGCTTAGGTCCTCCTCCTCCTCTGAGAGAGAGAGAGAATTAGAGAGAGCATACTTAAATTCACACAGGACACCACATAGGACAGGATAAATACTCCAGATATAACAGACTGACCCTAGCCCCCCAACATGTAAACTATTGCAGCATAAATACTGGAGGCTGAGACAGGAGGGGTCTGGAGACACTGTGGCCCCGTCCGACGATACCCCTGGGAAGGGCCAAACAGGCAGGATATAACCCCACCCACTTTGCCAAAGCAGAGCCCCCACACCACTAGAGGGATACCTTCAACCACCAACTTACTATCCTGAGACAAGGCCGAGTATAGTCCACGATGATCTCCCCCACAGCACGAACCCGAGGGAGGGCGCCAACCCGGACAGGAAGATCACGTCAGTGACTCAACCCACTCAAGTGACGCACCCCTTCTAGGGATGGCATGGAAGAGCACCAGTAAGCCAGTGACTCAGCCCCTGTAATAGGGTTTGAGGCAGAGAATCCCAGTGGAGAGAGGGGAACCGGCCAGGCAGAGACAGCAAGGGCGATTCGTTGCTCCAGTGCCTTTCCGTTCACCTTCACACTCCTGGGCCAGACTACACTCAATCATAGGACCTACTGAAGAGATGAGTCTTCAATAAAGAGACCGAGTCTGCGTCTCTCACATGGATAGGCAGACCATTCCATAAAAATGGAGCTCTAGTATAGCCAGTTACAATTGTAACGGTTTAGCAGATTATAAAAAAAGATCAGTCTTTACATGGCTAAAAGAAAAGGAATATAACATATACTGTTTACAGGAAAGTCACTCTACATCCTTAGATGAAGTTGCGTGGTAAAAGGAATGGGGTGGTGAAATAATTTTCTGTCATGGACAAAGGAACTCAAAGGGTGTGATGATATTAATTAACAAAAATTTTGCTCTGAATGTGCAAATAGTCAGGAATGATTCGCAAGGAAGGTGGATCCTTTTGAATATGAAAGTGGACAAAAAAGAGACTTGGTTCATTAATCTATATGGTCCAAATCAGAATGATCCACACTTCTTCGAAAACACTTATACCAATTTATTGAACTTACAGGCAACAAATGATCTAATCATTATGGTAGGAGACTATAACACAGTGTTAAGTACCTCAATGGACCGTAAAGGTAATCACTCTACAAACTATCATCACCGTGCCCTTAATAACCTCTCTGGGCCAGTGGGACGCTTGCGTCCCACCTACTCAACAGCCAGTGGAATCCCGTGGCGCGTTATTCAAATACCTTAGAAATGCTATTACTTCAATTTCTCAAACATATGACTATTTTACAGCATTTTAAAGACAAGACTCTCGTTAATCTAACCACACTGTCCGATTTCAAAAAGGCTTTACAATGAAAGCAAAACATTAGATTATGTCAGCAGAGTACCCAGCCAGAAATAATCAGACACCCATTTTTCAAGCTAGCATATAATGTCACATAAACCCAAACCACAGCTAAATGCAGCACTAACCTTTGATGATCTTCATCAGATGACAATCATAGGACATTATGTTATACAATACATGCATGTTTTGTTCAATCAAGTTCATATTTATATCAAAAACCAGCTTTTTAAATTAGCATGTAACTAGCATGTGACTAGCATTCCCACCGAACACTTCCGGTGAATTTACTAAATTACTCACGATAAACGTTCACAAAAAACATAACAATTATTTTAAGAATTATAGATACAGAACTCCTTTATGCACTCGCTATGTCCGATTTTAAAATAGCTTTTCGGTGAAAGCACATTTTGCAATATTCTGAGTAGATAGCCCAGCCATCACAGACTCACCAAACTCCGATATACTATTAGAAAAGTTTGATTACCTTTGGTGTTCTTCGTCAGAATGCACTCCCAGGACTTCTACTTCAATAACAAATGTTGGTTTGGTCCCAAATAATCCATAGTTATATCCAAATAGCGGCGTTTTGTTCGTGCGTTCAAGACACTATCCGAAGGGTAAATAAGGGTGACGCGCCCGATGCGTTTCGTGACAAAAAAAATCTAAATATTCCATTACCGTACTTCGAAGCATGTCAACCGCTGTTTAAAATAAATTTTTATGCAATTTTTTTCTCGTAAAAAAGCGATAATATTCCGACCGGGAGTGGTTGTTTTCGTTCAAAGAGAGAGAAAGTAAACATGGTGTCAGCTCGGGCACGCGCCTCCAGTCTCATTGTCCTCAGATCGACCACTTACAAAATGCGCTAATGTTTTTCAGCCATGGCCTGCAAAGCCGACATTCAACTTTCTGGCGCCTTCTGAGAGCCTATGGGAGTGTTAGAAAATGTCACGTCATGCCAGAGATCCCCTGTTTTGGTTAGAGATGATCAAGAAGGCCATGAAATGGTCAGAGAGAGCGCTTCCTGTTTGGAATCTTCTCAGGTTTTGGCCTGCCAAATGAGTTCTGTTATACTCACAGACACCATTCAAACAGTTTTAGAAACATTAGGGTGTTTTCTATCCAAATCAAACAAGTATATGCATATTCTAGTTACTGGGCAGGAGTAGTAACCAGATTAAATCGGGTACGTTTTTTATCCGGCCGTGCAAATACTGCCCCCTATCCCCAACAGGTTAAGGAAATCACAAATATTATGGACACATTAGAAATAGTGGATATTTGGAGACTAGAAAACCCCGACCTAGTGAGATATACATGGAGGAGACTTAATCAAGCTAGTCGTCTTGACTACTTTCTTGTCTCTTTCTCTCTTGCATCAAAGGTTAAAAAAGTTTTAATAGGAGACAGAATGCGATCGGATCATCATCTCATTGGCATTCACATAACTCTTATAGATTTTCTACGTGGACGGGGATATTGGAAATTGAATCAAAGTTTACTGGAGGACAGCTTATTTTTAACTAAGACAAAATAATTTATAACTGAAGTTTTCCAGTATAATATACTTTTCCCAGTATAATATACTTATTGTTTGGGATACCTTTAAATGTACCTTCAGGAGTCATTCAATTCAATATTCATCAATAATAAAAAAGCAGTTTCTGGCTAAAGAGACAAGACTAACAAGGGAAGTCCATGAACTAATAGTACAGGTAGATAGCAATAAAAGCGATACTACAGAGATACAAAATAAGTTAGAGGAAAAACAAAACAAACTTGAGGAACTTATTCAAGAACGATCTAATGTAATCTATTACATAAGTAAAGCAAACTGGATGGAATATTGAGAAAAAATGCACAAAATTCTTCCTGAATCTCCAATACAGGAACGCTAACAGAAGAATTTGCAGAAATTCGTTACTGAAGACAGAGTCATCTATGATTCTCCGAATGATATTTTAAAAGAGGAAGCTAATTATTTTAGGCAGATGTTCTCTTTTCCATCTCATCCTTTCCCACTGAATGAAGATTATGGTAAAGAATTCCTTCCAAATAATATAAAAAATGAAAAATTAACAAATGTACAGAAAGATCAGTGCGAAGGCCAAATTACAGAGGAATAACTTTTTGAGGCTATTAAATCCTTTCAGTCTGGAAAAACCCCAGGGCTTGATGGCATACCGGTAGAGGTATATCAAGTATTTCTTGATATACTAAAAGCTCCATTGTTAGATTGTTTGAACTACTCCTATAGAAATGGTATTCTATCAGGTACTCAGCAGGAAGGTCTGATTTCTCTATTATTAAAACAAGACCCAGATGGCAAATATAAAGATCCAGACTATCTAAAAAAACTGGAGGCCCCTTACACTTCAATGTTGTGATGCAAAAATACTAGCAAAATGCATAGCATTCAGAAATAAAAGGGTTTTACCTGGTATTGTTCATCCTGGTCAGACAGGTTTTTTACATGGACGATACATTGGAGATAATATACGACAACTACTAGAAATAATAGAACATCATTACATTTACATTTAAGTCATTTAGCAGATGCTCTTATCCAGAGCGACTTACAAATTGAAACATATAAGAAGCCAGGAATGGTATTTAGAGCGGCTTTTGAAAAGGCATTTGATAAAGTAAGACTGGATTTTATTTATAAATGCCTGGATTTTTTCAATTTCGGTAATTCTCTTGTAAAATGGGTAAAATAATGTATAGCAACCCTAGGTGTAAAATAGTAAACAACGGCTACTTCTCAGAGAGTTTTGAATTGTCAAGAGGAGTTAAACAAGGGTGTTCGCCGTCACCATATCTATTCGTTATGGCCATCGAAATGCTAGCTATTAAATTCAGATCCAAAAACAACATTAGAGGATTAGAAATCCAAGGCTTAAAAACAAAGGTGTCCATGTATGCCGGTGACTCAAGTTTTATATTAAGTCCGCAAGCTAGATCCCTGCAATGTCTCATTGAAGATCTAGATAACTTTTCTGTACTCTCTGGACTAAAACCTAATTATGATAAGTGTACAATATTACGTATTGGATCCTTAAAAAATACAACTTTTACATTACCCTGCAGTTTACCTATAAAATGGGCTGATGGTGAAGTAGACATACTCAGTATTCATATCACAAAAGATATAAATAAGCTCTCCACAATGAATTTCAATAGAAAACTTGTAAAAATAGACAAGATCCTGCAACCATGGAGAGGTCTATTTATGGAAAAATTGTCCTGATTAACTCCTTAGTCATATCTCAGTTTACTCACTTACTTATGGCGCTGCCTACTCCTGATGATTCGTTTTTCAAATCATATGAGCAAAAAATATTTTGCTTTATCTGGGATGCTAAACCAGACAAAATAAAACGTGCCTATCTATGTAATGAATATGAATTGGGTGGGTTGAGATTATTAAATATAAAAGCACTAGACCTCTCTCTAAAAGCTTCACTCATTCAAAAGTTTTATTTGAACCCTAAATGGTTCTCAAGTAGATTACTAAGAAAAGCTCATCCATTGTTTAAAAATGGCCTTTTTGCCTTTGTGCAGATTGCCATGTCTCATTTTCGATTAATTGAAAATTATACTTTTTTCAAAGTACCTCTCTTTTTCAATCAAGCATTGCAGAGCTGGCAACAATTTCAATTTCATCCCCCTGAAAAGATATGACAAATATTACAACAAATATTATGGCTGAACTCAAATGTGCTGGTTGATAAAATACCTGTATTTATGGGAAAGATGTTTGAAAAGGGTATTTTGTTCTTAAATGATATTGTAAATTGGAATGGTAGAGTTATGTCCTTCATAGAGTTATGAGAATTGTACGGAAAGGTCTGCTCAATCCAAGAGTACAACCAATTGATTACAGCGTTGCCCCAAAAATGGAGGAGGCGGGTGGCAGCAGGAGGAGGTAGGGAACTTGTCTGTCTGCCCAATATAAAGGATCAAAACTTGCGGCGGAATAAAAATAGCATAAATAGGAAAGTATACCAGTTTCATTTGAGGACCAGGATGTTGACAACTGTGCCATACAGATTGCAAAATAGTTGGGAAGAGATTTTGATGTACCGATTCCATGGTATGAGTTGATATATAAAACAATGCAAGATTCTAGACTTCATGCTTTTCAGCTAAAATGATTATATAGAATTCTTGCCACCAACAAAATGTTGAATTTTTGGGGCATAAAATCATCAAAGCTCTGCAGATTATGTTGTGAGGATACAGAATCAATAGACCATTTATTTTGGTATTGCCCTCAGGTAGCCTGTTTCTGGTCTCAGGTTCAGGAATGGCTGAAAATGCGAGACCCCTCCCACAGACCCCCCCCCAGGTAGAAAAATAAAAAATAAAATTAATTTCATTCCCCATTGATCTAAAATTGACCCTAGAAATAGTACTGTTAGGAGATCTGGAGAGACCGGGTCAGTCAATTACTAATATACTAATACTCTTAGTAAACGTATGTATCTTCAACTCGCAGTCTGTGGATTCTATTTGATTAGATAGATTGAAATTGTACGTTAAACATCACAGCATAGTTGAAAGATATGTGTTGCGTAGGAACTCAAAGTGGGTGGCCAGCAGAGATAGATGTAATGGGCTGATGGAAGCTGAGGGTTGGTATGTGGAATTGGAGACAAGTGGGAGTGGAGTTGCTGTGTGAGAGATAGAATGATGGTCAAAGATAAAAGGGGGAAAAAAAAGAAATGACACTAAGTGGCAGTGTTTTTACAACTAATGCCGGTTTGCCTGAGGCTGATGCCGTACAGGTGTTTGTACACATCCATATACACACACTCTCATTCAAATAAACACATAAAAGAACACACACATACATGTAATAGTGCCAGACATGCACACAAACATACAGTTGGCATTGCTGTTATGATTTTAGTTGTCCTTGATGTCATTTGTTTAAATACATTTTTTTTTTGCATTGTTGTTTGCTGTTTTCTTCTGTCTTCTCCTTTTTTCTCTTTAGTTCATTCTCTTGGTTGTTGGTGCATTGGGGGTTTCTTGGGGGTGGGGAATGAAATTAATTGTATTTTTTATTTTTCTTCCTGGGGGGGGACTGTGGGAGGGGTCTCAAATGGTTGAGGGACAGCTATTGGGTAACTGTGAGGGGATCTTGGAGGGGTCTGGTTCACGTTTTTTGGCCTGGTGGTAGATCGGTCAACATGCCCTTGAGCAGGGCATTGACCCTGGATGCTTCTGTGTGTCGCTCTGAATGGGGATTTGTTGGATGACTGGTATGGTGTAGTTGTTGAGCGGCTTCACTGCAAGTATATTGTATATTTCGAATATTCAATAAATTAAAAATTAAAAAATAAATAAAAAATGGAGCACTATAAGAGAAAGCCCTGCCTCCAGCTGTTTGCTTAGAAATTTTAGGGACAGTAAGGAGGCCTGCGTCTTGTGACCGTAGCGTAGGTGTAGGTATGTACGGCAGGACCAAATCGGAAAGATAGTTAGGAGCAAGCCCATGTAATTTGTTGGTTAGCAGTGAAAATGTGTTGGTTAGCAGTGAAACCTTGAAATCAGCCCTAGCCTTAACAGGAAGCCAGTATAGAGAGGCTAGCACTGGAGTAATATGATGAAATGTTTTGGTTCTAGTCAAGATTCTAGCAGCCGTGTTTAGCACTAACGGAAGTTTATTTAGTGCTTTATCCAGGCTTTATCCGGGTAGCCAGAAAGTAGAGCATTGCAGTAGTCTAACCTAGAAGTGACAAAAGCATGGATTAATTTTTCTGCATCATTTTTGGACAGAAAGTTTAAGATTTTTGCAATGTTACATAGATGGAAAAACATAGCATAGCACTGTTACACTGGCCTTAGAGTGCTTCGGCTATGAAAGCACTGTCTGGTCAAGCTATGAAAGAGGAGAGTCAGAGAGAAGAGTGTGCCTCAGTATCACTCATGAAAGGGCTTTAGATGTGGAGAGCAGGCTGTCACCCCCCTCCCTCCCCTAAATGGAAGGGAAAAGTAGAGGCCCTTTTAGCCAGAGCTCCAGAGCTCTATGCAGCTTCTGTCCTTTAAATTATGTTCACTGTTCATTTAAAGATTCTGCTCTAAGCTAACAACCATACTCAGTCTGTCTTGATTCATGTCTACTTGCATCAAGCTCACTGCAGGAGCCTTTCAACCTTTGACCCCTGGAGTAACATGCAGTGTATCATCATCAAGGGAAAGGGAACCCCCACAGCCGGCCCCTCAGTGGTAGTTAGTTCTGGTTTGTATCCCAAATGGCATCCTATTCCCTATATAGTGCACTACTTTTGACCAGTGCCATATGAGCTCTTGTCAAAGGTAGTGCACTACATAGGGAATAGTGTGCCGTTTGGGAAGCATCCCTGACCTCTTCCTGAAATGGAGAGGACACAGGACTGAGTTGCACACACCTCTCAGCCCCCACACTCAGACTGACAGACAGACAGCAACCGGGGAATCCCCTGGGTCCTGAAATAGTTAGTTTCATTTTGACAAGAGGCCCTACAGTTCCCCCTCAACCAGACTGAGGCCAGAGCCACATTTCACTACTACTGATCCTTTTGGATTCTGGATGCCTTTTGGACTCATGGTTCAAAGAGAATACTGACTTTGTTTTGACATTTAAATTATGATAATGTGGGTCAGAAACTAAATTAGCGATTGTGAGGGTTGAATCGGATGGTAACATTGTATGTTAAAAATTCAAAAAAGTTATCTCCAACTCATTTGAAGGTATAATTTATTTTGGCCTGTTTTTAGCAGAGAATATGGAATGGTCTTAGGCTAGTAAATCAGGGTACACAGGTGTCTGCTATACTCCGCTGTACTCAAGAGTTTTATTTTGCACAACAAACAGAACTGGGATGTCTCATCATTTGATTTAGACAACACAGAGCATATTCTCAACACTGAAAATCACCCTTATGGCCCCTATCACCTCCCCAATATATTTACAATAGCACAGCCTCAAGTCAAGCCCCTGAAGGTGTGAGCCTAGTCTTTCATTCATCATGACTTAAGAGAACATTTCACCAGTTTATCACAGTGATGTTTCTGTCTGTGTTTCCCTGTGCCTTCAGATCTCCCAGATAGGGAACCTCTCCCACCTGTCTGAGCTGCGCGTGTTGAACCTGGCTGGGAACTGCATCTCCAGGGTGGACAACCTGCAGGGCCTGGACTCACTGACCGAGATCAACCTGAGACACAACTGCATCTCCACTGTGGTGAGGGAGAGGAGAGGATTTTATTTTATAAGGATCCTCATTAGCCGAGGCCAATGGTGACAGCAAGTCTTACTTGGAAAAATATATGACAGACAAAATACTTTACAATTTACACTACTGTTCAAAAGTTTGGGGTCACTTAGAAATGTCCTTGTTTTCAATGAAAACATGCATGAAATTAGTTGCAAAATTAATAGGAAATATAGTCAAGACATTGACAAGGTTATAAATAATGATTTTTAACTGAAATAATAATTGTGTCCTTCAAACTTTGCTTTCGTCAAAGAATCCTCCATTTGCAACAATTACAGCCTTGCAGACCTTTGGCATTCTAGTTGTCAATTTGTTGAGGTAATCTGAAGAGATTTCACCCCATGCTTCCTGAAGCACCTCCCACAAGTTGGATTGGCTTGATGGGCACTTCTTACGTACCATACGGTCAAGCTGCTCCCACAACAGCTCAATAGGGTTGAGATCCAGTGACTGTGCTGGCCACTCCATTATAGACAGCTGACTGCTTCTTCCCTAAATAGTTATTGCATAGTTTGGAGCTGTGCTTTGGGTCATTGGCTCCAATTGTTGGCTCATTGGCTCCAATCCTGTTGGCTCCAATTAAGTGCCATCCACAGGGTATGGCATGGCGTTGCAAAATGGAGTGATAGCCTTCGTTCTTCAAGATCCCTTTTACCCTGTTCAAATCTCCCACTTTACTACCACCAAAGCACCCCCCAGACCATCACATTGCCTCCACCATGGTTGACAGATGGTGTCAAGCACTCCTCCAGCATCTTTTCATTTTTTCTGCGTCTCACGAATGTTCTTCTTTGTGATCTGAACACCTCAAACTTAGATTCGTCTGTCCATAACACTTTTTTCCAATCTTCCTCTGTCCAGTGTCTGTGTTCTTTTGCCCATATTAATCTTTTATTTTTATTGGCCAGTCTGTAATATGGCTTTTTCTTTGCAACTCTGCCTAGAAGGCCAGCATCCCGGAGTCGCCTCTTCACTGTTGACGTTGAGACTGGTGTTTTGCGTGTACTATTTAATGAAGCTGCCAGTTGAGGCATCTGTTTCTCAAACTAGACACTACTTGTCCTCTTGCTCAGTTGTGCACCGGGGCCTCCCACTCCTCTTTCTATTCTGGTTAGAGCCAGTTTGCACTGTTCTGTGAAGGGAGTAGTACACAGATCTTCAGTTTCTTCACAGATTCTCCCATGGAATAGCCTTCATTTCTCAGAACAAGTATAGACTGATGAGTTTCAGAAGAAAGTGCTTTGTTTCTGGCCATTTTGAGCCTGTAATCAAACCCACAAATGCTGATGCTCCAGTAGTCTAAACTAGTCGAAAGAAGGACAGTTTTATTGCTTCTTTAATCAGAACAACAGTTTTCAGCTGTACTAACATAATTGCAAAATGTTTTTTTATGATCAATTAGCCTTTTAAAATGATAAACTTGGATTAGCTAACACAACGTGCCATTGGAACACAGGAGTGATGGTTGCTGATAATGGGCCTCTGTGCGCTATGTAGATATTTCATTAAAAAACGGCCATTTCCAACTACAATAGTAATTTACAACATTAACAATGTCTACACTGTATTTCTGATCAATTTAATGTTATTTTAATGGACAAAACATGTGCTTTTCTTTCAAAAACAAGGACCTTTCTAAGTGACACCAAACTTTTGAACGGTAGTGTACATATATTTAAAATCATTAATGTGTGTGTGTGTGTGTGCACGCACATCTATCAGTTACACATACATGTCAGTATATACACACAACATAGCATACATACTGAGAGCTGCTGGGTTTTGGGATCTGAGGGGCCACAGGCTGAGGTTGGTGGAGGGACTGCAGGCATGACATACTGAGGGGGCTACTGACTGACTGATGGTAGAGCAGAGCCCTGGCTGTTCTGAACTGAAGCAGCTGGATCGTGTCGAATCCTTTGGGCTCACACTAATGCACTGTGCAGATGTAATGGCTCAGGCCTATAGTGATTCAGATCTGTGCTAAGATTGCAAACAGCTTGGCCCTTCTATCATCACAGTAATGGTTGAAGATGGTTCCCCCCACTCTGCAATATACTGTGCAAGAACAGTATGCTGCTGTGTTGCTAATGCTGGCAATTATAACAGATGCACACATCCAACTGTCGTGGTTTGATATATACACACTCATTGGCATACAGCTGATGGCTTAAGCTAGTCCCCAAGGTGTTGCCAGTGTCTGTCCCCCGACCTACTCACGCATTGAGATGTGTAGACAGATGATCATTTTCTTCTTAGATGATGATGTTAGCTGCAGATTCTTCTTTCATCTTGTTATCATCCTCCGCTGCTGGCACAAGCCTTTGCATGTTTTCCTTATTTTGATGTTTGTCTTGGTATCACATTTAGAAGTTTTTCTGTTTCATGTCTCACCAAGAAAAAACACAAAGTGAAGTAGCATACTTGTCCTCCTGTCATCTACGGTGGTTACCAAGGGGGAAATAGCTAGCTCATTAACCCCTCCTCTTGCTGACTCCAGTGGAAATGAAATAGGATATTTTTTAAACAGAAATTCCCTCCCCCCTACGTTTCTATAGTATAGTATTTCTGATCAACAGAGGAGCACAAACAGGCCTAAACAGGTCCTTTATTTGTATGCAAGTCTGACATATCCAAACCCTTCCCTCACTTGATATGTTGGAAAATTCGACAAGCTCTCACAGTCTCACTTCAGAATTAGACGTTCATTCATGTTTCTCAAACATCAAATTTCAAAGTGTTTAAGGTAAGTTTAGTTATTAACTCAGAATTTTTAAGGTTAGGGTTAAGTTTAGGCATTAACTCTGAAATCTTATGGTTAGGCATTAACTCCGAATGGTTAAGGCAGTGGTTCGCAACCCCCGGGCACGGGGATCAAAAATATATATATATATATATATATATATATATATATATACACTACCGGTCCAAAGTTTTAGAACACCTACTCATTAAAGGATTTTTCTTTATTTTTACTATTTTCTACATTGTAGAATAATAGTGAAGACATCAAAACTATGAAATAACACATATGGAATAATGTAGTAACCAAAAAGGTGTTAAACAAATCAACATACACTGCTCCAAAAAATTAAGGGAACACTAAAATAACACATCCTAGATCTGAATGAATGAAATAATCTTATTAAATACTTTTTTCTTTACATAGTTGAATGTGCTGACAACAAAATCACACAAAAATAATCAATGGAAATCCAATTTATCAACCCATGGAGGTCTGGATTTGGAGTCACACTCAAAATTAAAGTGGAAAACCACACTACAGTCTGATCCAACTTTGATGTAATGTCCTTAAAACAAGTCAAAATGAGGCTCAGTAGTGTGTGTGGCCTCCACGTGCCTGTATGACCTCCCTACAACGCCTGGGCATGCTCCTGATGAGGTGGCGGATGGTCTCCTGAGGGATCTTCTCCCAGACCTGGACTAAAGCATCCGCCAACTCCTGGACAGTCTGTGGTGCAACGTGGCGTTGGTGGATGGAGCGAGACATGATGTCCCAGATGTGCTCAATTGGATTCAGGTCTGGGGAACGGGCGGGCCAGTCCATAGCATCAATGCCTTCCTCTTGCAGGAACTGCTGACACACTCCAGCCACATGAGGTCTAGCATTGTCTTGCATTAGGAGGAACCCAGGGCCAACCGCACCAGCATATGGTCTCACAAGGGGTCTGAGGATCTCATCTCGGTACCTAATGGCAGTCAGGCTACCTCTGGCGAGCACATGGAGGGCTGTGCGGCCCCCCAAAGAAATGCCACCCCACATCATGACTGACCCACCGCCAAACCGGTCATGCTGGAGGATGTTGCAGGCAGCAGAACGTTCTCCACGGCGTCTCCAGACTCTGTCACGTCTGTCACGTGCTCAGTGTGAACCTGCTTTCATCTGTGAAGAGCACAGGGCGCCAGTGGCAAATTTGCCAATCTTGGTGTTCTCTGGCAAATGCCAAACGTCCTGCATGGTGTTGGGCTGTAAGCACAACCCCCACCTGTGGACGTTGGGCCCTCATACCACCCTCATGGAGTCTGTTTCTGACCATTTGAGCAGACACATGCACATTTGTGGCCTGCTGGAGGTCATTTTGCAGGGCTCTGGCAGTGCTCCTCCTGCTCCTCCTTGCACAAAGGCGGAGGTAGCGGTCCTGCTGCTGGGTTGTTGCCCTCCTACGGCCTCCTCCACGTCTCCTGATGTACTGGCCTGTCTCCTGGTAGCGCCTCCATGCTCTGGACACTATGCTGACAGACACAGCAAACCTTCTTGCCACAGCTCGCATTGATGTGCCATCCTGGATGAGCTGCACTACCTGAGCCACTTGTGTGGGTTGTAGACTCCGTCTCATGCTACCACTAGAGTGAAAGCACCGCCAGCATTCAAAAGTGACCAAAACATCAGCCAGGAAGCATAGGAACTGAGAAGTGGTCTGTGGTCACCACCTGCAGAACCACTCCTTTATTGGGGGTGTCTTGCTAATTGGCTATAATTTCCACCTGTTGTCTATTCCATTTGCACAACAGCATGTGAAAGGTGTTGTCCATCAGTGTTGCTTCCTAAGTGAACAGTTTGATTTCACAGAAGTGTGATTGACTTGGAGTTACATTGTGTCGTTTAAGTGTTCCCTTCATTTTTTTGAGCAGTGTATATTTTATATTTGAGATTCTTCAAATAGCCACCCTTTGCCTTGTTGACAGATTTTCACACTATTGGTATTCTCTCAACCAGCTTCACCTGGAATGCTTTTCCAACAGTCTTGAAGGAGTTCCCACATATGCTGAGCACTTGGGGGGGGGGGGGGGGGGCAGAGTGAATTTTTGGGGGGATTAATGTTTATATCTTTGGATTTGAACATGCAACCTACTTTTGTACCTGAAGCAGATGTTTACTCCCATCTCCCATCCCTGTCCACAACGCCCTAGCAAAACTGAAACCTTCTTGAATGTAACAGAGCTCATGGTTGCCTCTAGTGGCCGGTTTCTATATCATCTCCTGACATCCTCAGACATGGATGGACGTCTAATCCTGACTTGTATCACGTGACCAGGCTGGAAAAATGAAAAATAAAACCAGAAATGTCACATCTTATCAACTACGGCTTCTGTTTACTCACTTAGAAGTTTTGCTGAAATTACTTTTAATAATCAGATATAATGTTTTATTGGCCTTACTGGAGGGTAGAGAAAAAATTCTACCCTTCAGCATTTTTCTCAAGGCTCTTTCATTATCCGGATTGCAGGCGCAAACAAAACACAGATACTTTCAGGTGTCTTAAAATGTTTTCCTTTTCATTATAGTGAGGAATAGAGTGGATTTTTGGAAAGGACTTGAAGGGAAAGACAAATACATTGAAGTGCACTTTTCCAAACAGGTTTAAACCTACACTTGAACATTGGGCTCAGTTACATGGAAGGCCAGTATTTTAGACATACTGTATGTATAACCCTTTGGGTACTGTGCATAAAGTACATGTCTGAAACGTTTGTTTACCCTAGAAAACCATCCTAAATGACACCTAAAATGGAACAGTTTGGAGATGATGGTAACAGAGTCTCTCTCTCTCTCTCTCTCTCTCTCTCTCTCTCTCTCTCTCTCTCTCTCTCTCTCTCTCTCTCTCACACACACACACACACACGTTTTTTTGCGCTTCTCTTTGTAGTGTTGTTGCGTGCAGCAGAGACAGAGGTTATGAGAGGCTGTGTTGGCACAATAATGGTTGTAGTGGAGCTCCTCAGTGTGTGAGAAAATCAAACACATGCAAGCTGTCAGCTGTCAGCATAGCTGGGGTGGAGCTGAGCTGTAGAGGTGAGGCCCAGGACACGCAGGAGAGAGACAGACACCAGGTTCAGACACAACTCCTAGTCTCTGGGACCCTGCTGTTAGAAGATGAGATAGACAGCGGTGGATAGACAGTGAGCTTTTTTTATGCACCACATCAGCCCAGTGATGACATCACTCTGTCTGAGACTCTGTGTCTAAATTTAGACTCAGCCACGGTCGGAGCTGGAAGTGCTGTTACACTGACGGAGAAGCAGAGGTGAATATTTAGTCTGGTGTATGTGTGGTAGACTATGTGCTCATACTGTGGTATGAATTGCATTTTCAGCATGCAGAAATGTATGTTATAAGGAGCAGCGTTCTCCTCAAAGCCTACTATGTGACACTGTGAGTGGGAGTGCACAGTCATCTAATGTGTTTATTTCAGGAGCAGAGCGTTCCTGTCACTATGGGGATGCAGCAGCAGACAGTACTGTAAATGTGTGTACTCAAGTAGCAGTAGAGAAATGTTCCTATAAAAGCAGTGTTACAAATGGCAGAGATTACAGCCTCCCTCGCACCTGTCTCTGCAGCCGTCTTCGACCTGGCCAAGGCTTTCGACTCTGTCAATCACCGTATTCTTATCGGCAGACTCAACAGCCTTGGTTTCTCAAATGACTGCCTCGCCTGGTTCACTAACTACTTCTCAGATAGAGTTCATTGTGTCAAATCGGAGGGCCTGTTGTCCGGACCTCTGGCAGTCTCTATGGGGGTGCCACAGGATTCAATTCTCGGGCAGACTCTTTTCTCTGTATATATCAATGATGTCGCTCTTGCTACAGGTGATTCTTTGAGCTACCTCTACGCAAACGACACCATTCTGTATACATCTGGCCCTTCTTTGGACACTGTGTTAACAAACCTCCAAACGAGCTACAATGCCATACAACATTCCTTCCGTGGCCTCCAACTGCTCTTAAACGCTAGTAAAACTAAGTGCATGCTCTTCAACCGATTGCTGCCCACACCCTCCTGCCCGCCTAGCATCACTACTCTGGACGGTTCTGACTTAGAGTATGTGGACAACTATAAATACCTAGGTGTCTGGCTAGACTGTAAACTCTCCTTCCAGACTCATATTAAGCATCTCCAATCCAAAATTAAATCTAGAATCGGCGTCCTATTTTGCAACAAAGCCTCCTTTATTCATGCTGCCAAACATACCCTCGTAAAACTGATTATCCTGCCGATCCTTGACTTCGGCGATGTCATTTACAAAATAGCCTCCATCACTCTACTCAGCAAATTGGATGCAGTCTATCACAGGGCCATCCGTTATGTCACCAAAGCCCCATATACTACCCACCATTGTGACCTGTATGCTCTCGTTGGCTGGTCCTCGCTACATATTCGTCACCAAACCCACTGGCTCCAGGTCATCTATAAGTCTTTGCTAGGTAAAGCTCAGCCTTATCTCAGCTCACTGGTCACCATAGCAACACCCACCCGTAGCACGCACTCCAGCAAGTATATTTCACTGGTCATCCCCAAAGCCAACACCTCCTTTGGTCGTCTTTCCTTCCAGTTCACTGCTGCCAATGACTGGAACGAATTGCAAAAATCACTGAAGTTAGAGACTTATATCTCCCTTACTAACTTCAAGCATCGGCTGTCAGAGCAGCTAACCGATCGCTGCAGCTGTACACAGCCAATCTGTAAATAGCCCATCCAACCAACTACCTACCTCATCCCCATATTTAAAAAATAAAATAAAAACATTTTCTGCTCTTTTGCACACCAGTATTTCTACTTGCACATCATTATCTGCACATCTATCACTCCAGTGTTAATTGCTAAATTGTAATTACTTCGCCACTATGGCTTATTTATTGCTTTACCTCCTTACTTCATTTGCACACACTGTATACAGATTTTCTATTGTGTTATTGACTGTACGTTTGTTTATCCCATGTGTAACTCTGTGTGTTGTTTTTTGTCACACTGCTTTGCTTTATCTTGACCAGGTCGCAGTTGTAAATGAGAACTTGTTCTCAACTGGCCTACCTGGTTAAATAAAGGTGAAATAAAATAAATAAATACCAAATAATTCTACACACAATACCCCATAATGACAAAGCCAAAACAGGTTTTTAGAAATGTTTGCAAATTTAGTAAAAATAAAAAAACAGAAATAGCTTATTTACATAAGTATTTAGACCCTTTGCTATGAGACTCGAAATTCAGCTCAGGTGCATCCTGTTTCCATTGATCATCCTTGAGATGTTTCTACAACTTGATTGGAGTCCACCTGTGGTAAATTCAACTGATTGGACATGATTTGGAAAGGCACACACCTGTCTATATAAGGTCCCACAGTTGACAGTGCATGTCAGAGCAAAAACCAAGCCATGAGGTCGAAGGAATTGTCTGTAGAGCTCCGAGAAAAGATTTTGTCGAGGCACAGATCTGGGGAAGGGTAACAAAAAATGTCTGCAGCATTGAAGGTCCCCAAGAACACAGTGACCTCCATCATTCTTAAATGGAAGTAGTTTGGAACCACCAAGACTCTTCCTAGAGCTGGCCGCCTGGCCAAACTGAGCAATCGGGGGAGAAGGACCTTGGTCAAGGAGGTGACCAAGAACCATATGGTGACTCTAACAGAGCTCCAGAGTTCCTCTGTGGAGATGCGAGAACTTTCCAGAAGGACAACCATCTCTGCAGCACACCACCAATCAGGCATTTACGGAAGAGTGACCAGATAGAAGCCACTCCTCAGTAAAAGGCACATGACAGCTCTCTTGGAGTTTGCCAAAAGGCACCTAAAGGACTCAGACCATGAGAAACAAGATTGAACTCTTTGGCCTGAATGCCAAGCGTCACGTCTGGAAGAAACCTGGCACCATCCCTACGGTGAAGCATGCGGCAGGGACTGGGAGACTAGTCAGGATCGAGGGAAAGATGAACGGAGCAAAGTACAGAGAGATCCAAGACAATGCAGGAGTAGCTTTGGGACACGTCTCTGAATGTCCTTTGAGTGGCCCAGCCGGAGCCCAGACTTAAACCTGATCGAACATCTCTGGAGAGACCTGAAAATAGCTGTGCAGCGACGCTCCCCATACAACCTGACAGAGCTTGAGAGGATCTGCAGAGAAGAATGGGAGAAACTCCCCAAATACAGGTGTGCCAAGCTTGTAGCGTCATACCCCAAAATACTTGAGGCTTTAATTGCTGCCAAATGTGATTCAACAAAGTACTGAGTAAAGGGTCTGAATACTTATGTAAATGTGATATGTTTTTTATTTTTAATACATTTGCAAAAATGTCTAAAAGACAGTTTTTGCTTTGTCATTATGGGTTATTGTGTGTAGATTGATTAGGGGAAAATAACACTTTAATACATTTTAGAATAAGCTGTAACATAACAAAATGTGGAAAAAGTCAGCACTGTAGCTGAGCAGGATGGTGCAGCAACAGGAGGCCATACGGGGGACAAGGAGAGTTTTGTTCTATTCTGTGCCTGGCCCTGTTTAGTTTGTTTTGTTTCATCCTCATTAGCTGCAGCTTTAGAAGCCTTCTCCTGCATTTGCCGTTAATCTTTTTCCAAGGGAAAACATGCATTTTGATAATGATTTTGCGTCTTAGAGCCCAGGGGGTATGAACATAACGTAAACAAAAGGAATATGAGTATCAGACTTTTCTTTTAATTATATTAATGTTTAAGTCAATCGGACCCCATGAAAGCTTTGCCCTTCATATGTGGTAGCAGAGTGGAATGAGAGTTTAAGGGATGTTGATGTCTGTCCTTTATTATTGTGACTTTAATGTTTCCCTTGGATGTTAATGCGGTGTCTATCTCATGGGCTTCTAATGTACTTTACTATCTGGGTCATATGCTTACAGCATGAGCTATTCATAAGTAATATTGATCTATGAGCACTCAGCTGCCTTAACATACTAGACAAATTATTTTATGACTAATTCAGTAGTGTATATTATTTATAGTATATTATACATTTTGTAGTAAATTCAGATCAAGAATCCATTTATTTTATTGGTGTGGTCAGTACTAGTTTTGTCTGTTTATTGCACCAGGCACACATTTGAATCTAACATGCACTATTAATGTTCTCTTTTTTCTAAGCTGTGCCCTTGGATTTGGGTCAGTGTTCTGGTTACAGGCAGCTAGCCCGACATTTAGCTGTTGGGTTGCTACTAGTGATGGTGAAGGAAATCATTGTGTTAGGGGATTTCAATACTGATGTCTGCAAAAAGGATAGACCAACCCACAATGTATTTATGCACTTCTGTAGATCACTTGCTCTGACCCAAATGATAAAAGATCCCACCAGGGTATGTGAAACAGTGCAAAGTATGATTGACTTAATATTGGTGTCTGATAAATCCAAAATATTGCAGAGTGGAGTAATAGTCAATGGAATCAGTGATCATGTTATTACATTTTGCACAAGCAGGATTTTTAAAGATATATTTAAGTGTCACAAAACTGTTAGAATCAGCAGTTGCGGTTCTAGACCATTTCAACTGGGGGGGCCAAGCTGGGGCCAGTTGTACTGTTAGAGGGGCCAGTTACATTAGAAGTTATTGTTGTCATATCGTAAAAATTATTTCATACTCCACATTTAGGGGGGCCACAAGGGGGTCCAAAATTGTTGTCACAGGGGCACTGCCCTGTAAAAATCTTTGGAAATCATTTAAGGAACTAGGCTGTAGTAGTACTACCAAAAACAAGCTAAACAGTATTGGACTGAACATCAGGGGGGAGATGGTATATGTATAAGCAGAGGTTGCCAATTAATTTGTCACGCTGGTGTAAAGGATTTGGAGAAAGGCGCAGGACTACATCATCTGGGTTTCTAATACACCCAAAACAAACATGTATACAAAACACTGGGATGTACCCAAACAAAAGAGCGAGGGTAAACCTCATAGAACGACACGGGGTGAGACCTGTAATACACAATGCACAAAACACGCAGCACAGGCTGAGACAACGCATAGGTACTCACACGACCAACGGATATAGGAACAATAATCAACAGCCTAATGGGGAAACAAAGGGCACATTTATACAAACACAATCAGTGAGGAATTGGAACCAGGTGTACGTAATGACACAGTTCAGTACAGCCTAGAAGGACGTCGACCTCCGGAACTGGTGAACAGAATGAGCAGCAGTACCGGGGGGATCCGTGACATAAATCAACTCTTTTTTTTTTACTTCTGTTGCCAGCAAGCTAGTTAGCAAGCTGCCAACCAGTTTGTATGGAAACGACCAAGTCAAGAAGTATTAGTCCGAGTTATGGGTTCAGCCAAACTCTTTTTCTTTTGCAAAGGTAGCAACAGACAAAATAGCCAGTATACTAGCAGAGCTTAAATGCTCCAAAGCCACAGGCCTGGATAATATTCCTGCAAGGCTTCTTAGAGATTCTGCTGAGCAAATTGCCCCTTATATTACGCATATCGTTAATCTCTCTCTTGAACAAGGCATCTTTCGCAGGGACATGAAACAAGCTAAAGTTATACCTCTGTATAAGAAGGGGATAAAGTCTGACCCTGAGAATTATAGGCCTGTATCTATCCTTAGTATAACACCAAATATCCTGGAGAGAGTTGTACTGTACATGAGCAAATTTATGAATATGTCAAGAAACAGTCTAATGTATGATTTTCAGTCGGGTTTTATAAGAACATACTCCACTGATTCATGTCTACTTTACTTGACTGACTTCATCAGGAAAGAGATTGATGAGGGAAATCTGTGTGGAATGGTACTGCTTGACCTACAGAAGGACTTTGATTCAGTTAACCACTGTCTCCTAATCTCCAAACTGGAGGCACTGGGGTTAAGCAGTATCCCTCTAGACTGGGTAAAGTCCTATTTGTCAGGTAGGGAGCAAGTAGTAGAGGTTAATGGTTCACTGTCTCAGGCAAAACCAATGAGTTGTGGCGTTCCGCAGGGGAGCGTGCTTGGGCCTCTACTGTTTTTACTGTATATAAACGATATGAAAGATGCTTCTTCTTGCCGTATTTTCCTTTATGCGGATGACTCTACACTTCTGTTGTCTCACAAAAGTAAAACAATGTTGGAGAGCATACTTAGCACAGCTCTTATTAGCATTAGCAAATGGCTTGGCGATAATAAGCTATCTCTGCACTTAGGTAAAACTGAGGCAATTATTTTTGGGTCCAGACCGAAATTGTGTAGGTCCTCTGAAATCAGAGTGGAGTTAGGGGGTAAGGTCCTGACTATTAAAACCTCTGTTAGCTACCTGGGATGGGAGCTTGGGAGGTGTGAGCATGGCCACTAAAGTGCTAGGGAAGGTTAATGCCAAGACTAAGTTTTTGGCTAGAAAGTCCATGATAAGGACTCCATGAGAGTGCTAGACACTGTCCTCATTCAATGCAGTTTTGACTATGCGAGTACTTCCTGGTTTGGGGGCTTGTCTAAGCTAATGAAGGGGAAGCTCCAGATAGCCCACAATATGCTGATCAGGGTAGTATTGAAGGTGAGTCCACATACTCACATAGGCAGGAGCTGCATTCAGGAACTCAACTGTCTGCCTGTTGAGGCTAAGGTGTCCCAGATTAGACTAGGTTTGGTTTACAGGAGTATTTATGGTTCTGCACCCAGATATCTAAATTATTACTTTTCCCATGTTAGGGATGCACACAATCACAGCACCAGATCAGGTGTTGCTAATGTGTGCTTATACAGGTTCAGGAGTAATGCTGGGAAAGGTACTTTCTTGTATACTAGAGCCTCAGAGTGGAATGAGTTGTCTCTGCCCATAAAACAAGGTCCTCTCTGGGCAGCTTTAAAAATAAAGTAAAAAACTGTTTGATGTCGTCTGTGCCCAGTTACGTTGTAACTGCAATGATGAGATGGATGTTATTCTTCTATGTTTTTATGTTTTATTATCTTGCTGTCATACTGTGTTCAACCGTGTTCGATCTTTCCTAGCCATCTTGTTTCAAGAGGACCACAATGAAAATAAGTCCCAGACTTTGTGTGTTATCCTCCATGATTTTACTCATGTGCATGTGTGGGTTTTTCAAGTTTTGTGTGTACTTGTTTTTTAAATGGTCGAATTAATAAACTAAACTAAATGGCCAAACCCCAGAGATCTGATTCATATAACAGAGAGCATGGATATGGCTTTAGAGGTCAGCATGGCCATTACACAGTAAATGTTGTGCTCTAGTCTAGTGGCTGACCAGTTGGCCCTCGGCATAGTGAGAGCTGTAGTAGACGACCAGGTGTAGTAGACTGATCAGAGGGAATCCACCATAACTGGGCATCACGTCTTTAACCCACACAGATGAAAGAAGTGCCTCTGTTAGGCTAATGTGGCAGTTGGGCGTTAGGGTTGTTAGAATGGGGGGATAGGGGTGAGCTTGTGAGCATGTGTGGATGAGTATTGTGGTAGTGTAGTGGGAGTTTATGTGGATGAGTATTGTGGTAGTGTAGAGGGAGTTTATGTGGATGAGTATTGTAGTAGTGTAGAGGGAGTTTATGTGGATGAGTATTGTGGTAGTGTAGAGGGAGTTTATGTGGATGAGTATTGTGGTAGTGTAGAGGGAGTTTATGTGGATGGTTGCTAGGTTAAGCTCTTGTTGTCTGAGGAATGGCAGAGATACAGGCAGTGCTGGTGGAGGCTGTACAGTAGCTGTATGTGAGGTATTGTGTGTCTGCAGTATGGGCTGACAGCGCTTTAAGTCCCTCCTGGCAGTGTCCACACACACGCACACACACACGCATCCCAGCACAGATCATTCATCCTCAGAGAAACACTACAGCAGTGTAGAAGGCTTCTAAAGTTGCAGCTAATGAGGTTGCCCTGCCCTTCTGCGAGGCTGAACACGTCATCCCCACTGCCATCCCCCTGTCCTACTCTCCTGTAGCTGGCTGTTACATTGCCTGTGTCTCTGTGTCCTCATCAGTCAGCCAGCCTGCTGGGCCTCCTCACATCCTCCCATCCTCCCCCAGACTCCCACCTCCATTGATCCTGAAACAGCCTGATGATGAAACAGATTCCATGACAATGGCACCACTGGAGACTTTAATCTATTCCTGTTGAATTCATAATTTGCCCATATCGCTGTCGCCTTCCCTTTGTTCTTCTGCTGCTGCTGGGCAGTGTCTCTGTGTGTGTCTCTGTGTGTGTCTCTGTGTGTGTCTCTGTGTGTTTCTGTGTGCCAGTAGCCCCCTCTTTCTCTCTCTTTCTCACTCTCTTCTATAAGCAGAGTGAGTGAGCGAGTTCCTGCAGCAGGGGATCTCTGCATTAGCGCACTCTCCTCTTCTCTCCCTCCCCTTCTCCTTGCTCTGCCCCTCCCCTCCCTGTGCAGCCGCGGCAGTGTGCCTGCGCGCGCAGGGCGGATGGGGCTGTATGCCGGAGCTGGGAGCTGCAAGGTGACTGAGGGAATGGAGAGGGATGGGAAGGTCTGAGCCGCCGCTACCACAACGCAAGCCCCTCTAGAGCACCCTCTCCTCTCTTCATCCCCCACTTTCTCTCCCTCTCTTTGTCTAGACAGAGGTGGACCAGCTGCCCTGCCTCCAGCGCCTCTTTCTCAGCTGCAACAGCATCACCAGGTAAGATCTGCTGCTACTGCTGCTAATGCTTAACCCCCTCCTCTCCAGAGAGCTCAGTGCTGGCAGGTTCCCCTCCCTGGCAGCCCCCTTTAGCTCAGGGCTAGGCCTGGCCTCTGCTGCAGAGGATGACCCATACTGCCTGGTCTCTCTCTCTCTGAGCACACACTGAATGACTGCTGAGGTGGGCAGTCTCTCCCTACCCCAGTGACTAACAAACTACTGTACTGCTGGGCTGCTAAGAGATGGTGTGTCGGCATGTCTCATGAACGGAAAGTCTGTTTTGTTACTGTAGAGAGAGTTTTCAAACCCCTGTTCTTTTTTCCTTGTGTGGTTTGTGGCTTTGCCTTTTGCCTCCCTTAGCCTTATATAAATAGTGGAGTTGTCATTGAGTTCAGTCAGGAGGACAGAGGCTGAATGCTGAAGTAGCACTGTCTCTGCCTGTGAAAACGGTCCTGTGAAATCCTGATTAATAAGACAGTGTTGCCAGTCCAGAGGGCCACAGTTGACTCCTGATGTGATTAATTTCTCATGGCAGCTCTAGCTAGCCCACTCTGTTTTAGGCAGTAAATAAATCATTTAAAGCCTGCCTTGCCCAAACATAAAGCTTATATAAATCAATAATGATGGCAAAATACAACATCTAGCTCTGGCTTGCATTTGATCCTCTGTCAGAGCCTTTTGATTTAAATCGTCTGAGAAATGTAGGCTACTATTATCATCGCACAGTGAAGTCCTGGTGGATAACACGTGCCTTTATTTGACGTCTGTATAGCTGTAGCTGAGGAAGCCATCCCAGGCTCAGCAAAGCCTTTGGTTGAAGCGATCATTATCACAAATTAGGCCAATCAGAAGTTCTCTCTGCAAACAGTGCCAAGAACACTATTTATATTCACATGGTGAACCAACTGTACTGTTTACATTACATTTCCATATTTGTCATTGAGCAGATGTTCTTATTCAGAGTGATTTACAGGAGCAATTGGGATTAGGTGTCTTGCTCAAAGGGACATCGACCGATTATTTTCACCAAGTCAGCTCTGGGATTTGAACCAGCGACCATTCGTTCACTGGCCCAACGCTCCTAACCGCTTCTTCACCTGCCACCCTAGTTAGCCTAGTTATTCTCTTCCCATCTAAAACTCTGTTCACCCAGCCCCAGGCCATGTCTGTTGTTTTCAATGCCCTCTTCCACTGCCAGCCCCAGGCCCAATTAGCACGTTTCCATGTTTTATTTTTGTTGAGTTCTGGGCCCTGGGTATTCAAAAAAGGTCTTAGGGTAGGAGAGCTAATATTGGTTCCATTTTGCCATAATAAGATTATATGGACTAGGGGGACCTGATCCTAGATCAGCATTCCTAATCTGAGACGCTTTGTGAATACGGGCCCTGTTCCCTGGTGGTATTGTCGACCTATGGATTATAAGGTTAATTCAACAAAAATGGAGGTTGGGGGAGCTTTTCTAAGTGAATTACTCATTATATTAACATATAGCTGCATCAGTGCCTGGTATGGCAACAGCTCATTATCCGACCGTAAGGTACAGCCCAATACATCACTGGGGCCAAGCTTCCTGCCATCCAGGACACACATACACACACATATATATATATATATATATATATATATATATATATATATATATATATATATATATATATATATATATTAAATGTCAGGAATTGTGAAAAACTGAGCTTAAATGTATATGGCTAAGGTGTATGTAAACTTCTGACTTCAATTTAATCCTAGTAAAAATTCCCTTTCTTAGGTCAGTTAGGATCACCACTTTATTCACCACTCCAATACCTTGACTTTGTTGTCCTTAAGCCATTTTGCCTCAACTTTGGAAGTATGCTTGGGGTCATTTTCCATTTGGAAGACCCATTTGCGACCAAGCTTTAACTTCCTGACTGATGTCTTGAGATGTTGCTTCAATATATCCACATAATTTTCCTTCCTCATGATGCCATCTATTTTGTGAAGTGCACCAGTCCCTCCTGCAGCAACGCACCCCCACAACATGATGCTGCCAATCCCGTGCTTCACGGTTGGGATGGTGTTCTTCGGCTTGCAAGCCTCCCACTATTTCCTCCAAACATAACGATGATCATTATGGCCAAACAGTTCTATTTTTGTTTCATGAGACCAGAGGACATTTCTCCAAAATGTACGATCTTTGTCCCCATGTGCAGTTGCAAACCGTAGTCTGGCTTTTTTATGGCGGTTTTGGAACAGTGGCTTCTCCCTTGCTGAGTGGATGTCGATATAGGACTCGTTTTATTGTGGATATAGATACTTTTGTACCTGTTTCCTCCAGCATCTTCACAAGGTCCTTTGCTGTTGTTCTGGGATTGATTTGCACTTTTCGCACCAAAGTACGTTCATCTCATGGGGACAGAACGCGTCTCCTTCCTGAGCGGTATGACGGCTGCGTGGTCCCATGGTGTTTATACTTACATACTATTGTTTGTACAGATGCACGTGGTACCTTCAGGCGTTTGGAAATTGCTCCCAAGGATGAAACAGACTTGTGGAGGTCTACCATTTTTTTCTGAGGTCTTGGCTGATTTCTTTAGATTTTCCCATGATGTCAAGCAAAGAGGCACTGCGTTTGAAGGTAGGCCTTGAAATACATCCACAGGTACACCTCCAATTGACTCAAGTGATGTCAATTAGCCTATCAGAAGCTTCTAAAGCCATGACATCATTTTCTGGAATTTTCCAAGCTGTTTAAAGGCACTGTCAACTTAGTGTATGTAAACTTCTGACCCACTGGAATTGTGATACAGTGAATTATAAGTGAAATAATCTGTCTGTAAACAATTGTTGGAAAAATGACTTGTGTCATGCACAAAGTAGATGTACTAACCGACTTGCCAAAACTATAGTTTGTTAACAAGAAATTTGTGGAGTGGTTGAAAAACGAGTTTTAATGACTCCAACCTAAATGTATGTAAACTTCCGACTTCAACTGTATATACACTACCGTTCAAAAGTTTGGGGTCACTTAGAAATGTCCTTGTTTTTGAAAGAGAAGCAAATTTTTTGTCCATTAAAATAACATCTAATTGATCAGAAATACAGTGTAGACATTGTTAATGTTCTAAACGACTATTGTAGCTGGAAACGGTCAGATTTTTTATGGAATATCTACATAGGCGTACAGAGGCCCATTGTCAGCAAACATCACTCCTGTGTTCTAATGGCACGTTATTTTAGCTAATCCAAGTTTATCGTTTTAAAAGGCTAATTGATCATTAGAAAACCCTTTTGCAATTATGTTAGCACAGCTAAAAACTTCTGTGCTAATTAAAGAAGCAATAAAACTTGCCTTTAGACTAGTTGAGTATCTGGAGCATCAGCATTTGTTGGTTCGATTACAGGCTCAAAATGGCCAGAAACAAAGCACTTTCTTCTGAAACTCGTCAGTCTATTCTTGTTCTGAGAAATGAAGGCTATTCCATGCGAGAAATTGCCAAGAAACTGAAGATCTCGTACAACACTGTGTACTACTCCCTTCACATTACAGCGCAAACTGTCTCTAACCAGAATAGAAATAGGAGTGGGAGGCCCCAGTGCACAACTGAGCAAGAGGAAAAGTACATTAGAGTGTCTAGTTTGAGAAACAGACACCTCACAAGTCCTCAACTGGCAGCTTCATTAAATAGTACCCGCAAAACACCAGTCTCAACGTCAACAGTGAAGAGGTGACTCCGGGAGGCTGGCCTTCTAGGCAGAGTTCCTCTGTCCAGTGTCTGTGTTCTTTTGCCCATCTTAATCTTTTATATTTATTGGCCAGTCTGAGATATGGCGTTTTCTTTGCAACTCTGCCTAGAAAGGCCAGCATCCCGGAGTTACCGCTTCACTGTTGACATTGCGGGAATGAAGCTGCCAGTTGAGGACTTGTGAGGCATCTGTTTCTCTAACTAGACACTCTAATGTACTTGTCCTCTTGCTCAGTTGTGCACCAGGGTTAGCTAACACAACGTGCCGTTGGAACACAGGAGTGATGGTTGCTGATGACGCTGTCATGACGTTGGCCTGTAGGTAAGTTTTATGACCCCCCATAAATACCTTTCTCCCTTTCCTCTCTTGACTCTGCTGAAGGACTCTTGAAAAGCCTTTGTTAAATATAGAGAGTCGGGGAACATCAAAAGGTGGGGGGAAAGGAACCATATTTCGGTAATCCAACCAGTTGAAAATATGCATTGGTACTTAATGAATATGATGTCAGTTCGGTTGTCATCTGAGACATTCTTATTAATGACAGGACGACATAAACTGTATCCTGGAAAGTCTACACATTATAGTTATCAGATTCACATGGAATTGTTGTGCAATTTAAATGTTTAAATATGAAACTATTTGTGAAAAGATTAAATGTAATTTTAGCTTCCAAATGAGAGAATTGGGTTTTCATGAGTGAACTATGCTCAACTCAGTGGCCCGCCCATGTGAACAGACATGGGTTGTAAACTATGAAACACACCCATCTCTCCCTCCACTATATAAGCCCTTTACGAAAATATAACTTTCTGTTCCGGGTACATTAGGGCGACGGTCCGATGTCAGAAGCATTCAGATAATAAGCTGTTCCGAGGACGTGAGGACGACGGTTCCACGTTAAAAGGACTAACATGTCAACTACAGAACTAAGCCAACCTCAGTGTGAGCTTTGGTTGCGAATGGTATGAACTTTGAACTCTTATTCACTACAGAAGTGATACCTCCTAGCCGTTGAGTTAGCAGCGGCCGCTGTAAACGTGGGCTAGGAAAGGACGGACGACCTATCCCGTCTACCACACAATGACGTTACTACAACGTGCACAGTTTACCACCAGAGACACTCTTCAAAGGACAAGGAAGATCTCTTTTGGGCAACACGGCCTTCCATCTACCACCAACCTATTGAAGCGCAGCTCAGAGTAAATATTTATTGCATTTTCCTTTTCCAAATGGGCGGTAATTTAGATTGCATAAGAGACTGTATTTACAATAGCATAGCTTCTCCCTTTGTTCCTCAGTCTTCCCGCTCTTTCACTCAAACCCAACCCCCTTTCCTTTGTCTAATCAGCCGTCATATCGGCTCCGTCCACCAGGGACGTTTTCTGTATGACATAATTTGCATTCTGTGTATTTGTAATTCTGTGATTAGTTAGGTATTTAGTAAATAAATAATTAAACCAAATGTTGTATTGCTGATTCAACTTGTTAGCCAGGGTTCGTGAAGATAACCAAGAATTCTACGATGTTCAGATGAAACTGAAATAAGGTGACGATTAATATTGACTGCTATTGATGTAAAATATTACTAGGTCTTTAAGAGTTTATTCGGAAGATAACAGCTCTATAAACATTCTTCGTGGTGCCCCGACTTTCTAGTTAATTATCTACCTGATTAGCTTAATCCGGTAACATTAATTACAGAGAAATGATTTTTATAGAATAGCATGTCATATCACTTAATCCGGCATAGCCAAAGACACGACAACGCCTATGTAGATATTCCATAAAAAATCTGCCGTTTCCAGCAAGAATTGTAATTTACAACATTAACAATGTTTACACTGTATTTCTGATCAATTTGATGTTATTTTAATGGACAAAAAATGAGCTTTTCTGTAAAAAACAAGGACATTTCTAAGTGACCGAAAACTTTTGAACGGTAGTGTATATAATTTTTTTTATTTAACCTTTATTTAACTAGGCAAGTCAGTTAAGAACAAATTATTATTTATAATGACGGCCTACGCCGGACGATGCTGGGCCAATTGTGCGCCGCCCTATGGGACTCCCAATCACGGCCGGTTGTGATCCAGCCTGGATTCGAACCAGGGTGCCTGTAGTGACGCCTCAAGCATTGAGATGCAGTGCCTTAGACCGCTGTGCCACTCGGGAGCCCAAAAAGTATACTAGGTGGTGTCAGAGGAATGCCTAAAAAATTGTCAAAGACAGTTTGTTCTCTCTGCTACCGCACGGCAAGAGGTACTGGAGTGCCAAGTCTAGGTCCAAAAGGCTCCTTAACAGCTTCTACCCCCAAGCCACAAGACTGCTGAACAATTAATTAAATGGCCACCCGGACTATTTTCTTGACACCCCCCCTTTGTTTTTACACTGATGCTACTCGCTGTTTATTATCAATCCATAGTCACTTTACCCCTACGTACACGTACAAATTAACTTCACTAACATGTGCCCCCGCACATTGACTCGGTACCGGTACCCCGTGTATATATAGCCTCATTGTTGTTATTTTATTGTTACTTAAAAAAAATGTTTACTTTAGTTTATTTAGTAAATATTTTCTTAACTCTATTTTCTTAAAACTGCATTGTTTGTTAAGTGCTTGTAAGTAAGCATTTCACGGTAAAGTCTACACCTGTTGTATTCGGCGCATGTGACAAAGAAAATTTGATTTGATATAGTATTTATCCCATTGATAGTTGTTAATGACCTGTGTGGTGTGTGTTTTCTCTCTCTGTGTGTAGTTTTGATGAGCTAGCCTGCCTGGGAGAGTCGTGCTCCCTTTCTGAGCTCACCCTGGATGGGAACCCAGTAGCCCTGGAGACATGGTACAAGCAGGCCGCCCTGCGCTGTGTGCTTCAACTCAGACAGCTGGACATGAAACGTGTCACGGTAAGACATACGCTCGGTACAACACTTTACAGAATCCTTGAAATTACCACATGCTTGATATCCATAGGCATAAAAGCTGAATTGCCCGTCAAACATGATGTCATTGTATTCACACTACATACGAGACACTTGAGTTCAGAGGTTCATGCATTTGAAAGCTGTTAAACAGGCAGGCAACACCCAGGTCTGAGCTTGTAGGCTACATGAACCCTGAGGTACCACACACACACCTTATGGAGGTAATGGCCCTGCAGCCAATAGGATGGGCAAGTCCTCCTGAGATCAGAATCTGATTTGCACAACTTTCCACAGATGAGCACTCGCTCTATGTGACTGGTAGTAACATCGTTTGAGATATAACATACTTGCTGTCAGTGCCAAGGCAGGCAGATATAATTTCTGAGTAAAATAAGGGTTAAAGCTGGCTGCAGTTGTGGAGGAGCTGAACTCCTCTTGCTTTGAGCCAGAATAGAATCAATAGATGCCAGGAAACTGTTACCGTTGCTCCTTGTGGGATATCTGTGTCAACACAACAGACTGGGTTTGTTCTGGGGGAAATGAACAGTGTTAATGACTAATTTTCAGCGCTATTTCAACTAATGATCTAGTCTACTAATTAGTGGGAAAGGATGACAATGCATTATTGATGCTATTACACATAGCCTAGTTGTGACAGCACTTAAGGTCCTCTGCTCAAACTGATTTGAGCCCTTATTGCATAGAACTTCCTTCCATCTCATATTGCTCAAATAAACAGCAAACCTGGTTTAAAAAAAACAGATAAAGCAACACCTCGCCTCTCCTCTCCTCTCCCCTGACCTAGATAGTTTGTGTGTATTCATTGATATGTAGGCTACGCGTGCCTTTAACATTTTTTTATTACATTTACATTTTAGTCATTTAGCAGACGTTCTTATCCAGAGCGACTTACAGTAGTGAATGCATACATTTCATGCATTTTTTGTTGTTGTTGTACTGGCCCCCCATGGGAATCGAACCCACGACCCTGGCGTTGCACACACCATGCTGGCGTTGCAAACACCATGCTCTACCAACTGAGCCGTAGTTATGTCCTTAAGCTGTTCTTGTCTATTGATGTTCTGTATTATGTCATTCTGAATTATGTTTCATGTTTTGTGTGGACCCCAGGAAGAGTAGCTGCTGCTTTTGCAACAGCTAATGCGGATCCTAATAAAATACAAAAACACAACATTTCACATACTGATTTAACTTTTTTGTTACAAAGTATTTTTGATCAAAGACCTTCCCTTATAGAAAAAACATTATGCAAAGGGTATGAAAGATAGCACTTTGATTCTGGAGCCATGGCAGCATTTTCAGTCAACCATATCAAGGAATCCTTTCTCAACCGAATCGTCACAGAGTTACCATCGCTTAACATCCCCTAGAGCTTAACTGGCAGTCTCAGATTGTGTCTGCTGGTGCGTTGCATGCCGGGAGCTCTGCCTGGCACACCCAAACAGCTGGGCTCAGTTCAGATGAGGTTGCAGCCGAATATCAGTCAGACAGATAATCCTGTGATGCAGCAGGAGATGCTGTCTCTCCAACTGGTCCTTCCTGCAGAGGGAAAACCTGCAGCCGACATATCAGACATTATTCTGACTTTGCCTCTGTCTCATGTTGAATAATTCAGTCTCATCCATGAATGGAGCAACACCCTGATTGTGTTATTGACCCTCTTTTCTGCAGGAGGAGGAGAGACGTATGGCCTGCGTCATGGCACGGAAGGAGGATGAGAAGAAGAGGGAGAGTCACAAGCAGGCCATGCACAAGGTACCTGACTTTCCTTATGTTGACTCTCTGTCCATATTTGTGTTTAACATACTGTACTATACTGTTACTATCGCAGATATCTCGCCATGTTGACTGACCAATATGTTCTTCTGCTCTGATATATATAAAACTGATGTTAGCTGGCTGATTGTCACATAAGATGAAAAATTCCACAATGATAAAGTGGAATCCAAATAATGTCACAAGTCATTGATACGGACTGAGCAGACTAGCTGGTGAGAGTTTAAGTCATTAACCAAATATTTTACATATTTTGTGGCGTTTAATGTGTTATATAAGCTTTTCTGTCGGATGCATGGCAACAATATAATTAACCCATACAGATTTAATTTGTGGAAAGTGCTTATTTGGACAATAACCAAACTCCTTGGCCCTCAATGCTGTTTGTTAAAAAGTTTTTACATCCAAAACATTTCTTGTTTATTCATATGAAGAGCCAAAACTAGTCAAAATATGAACATGCTTATCATCTGCTAGCCATTAGGGTTTATAATGAGTACAATAGGATGTTAGGTGTGCTTTTGTTTAAACTCATTGCACATGTAACATACACTCAATAGCCCCTTGTAGACAGTGGATGAGGATGACTAATGTTGTGGGAGTTAGACTATAAGTGCATTGTTTAAGGAGAGGACAAGAGGGCCATTTTTGATGTTGAACAATGTATTAAATCATGTATATCAACTTGTATGATATGCTGTCATATGTCTGTAAGCAATTTCTGTTGATGCTGAGGTACCGGTAAGCAGTTATCTCAGATGACACCTAAAGCGCTCTGAGGGTTGCTCCTCAATGGCCACTAATTCTTAACTACTTGAAATGCACTGTGGTGTTCGGTTGTCATGTAAAGAGGAGTCATCTGCTTTGCATTAACCGCCCAACCATGAGTTGATCAATGGGAGCATTATAGTAGGGAGATGAAGGCTCAACCCACTATACCCCAGTAACCCTGCATTTATGTAGCTTGGCTTGGTGTCTTCTGTTTAGAAATAAAAGTTTCAAATGTTTAGATTTTGACAGTTAGGTTTCCAAGGGGACTCAAATAACAGTGACTGTAGCTACAATTCTCAAAGTTTTTCAATCCACTTCAATAGTCATTTGTCTTTTTCCTCCATGATCTTTTCCCGAACTGTTCTATCTACAGGGTTTCTAAGTGCTCAGTTCCTCTTGTAGAATATCAGATCCCACCAACCTTTGTTTGAGACTGGTTATGGTTTCAGTTAAAATGACCAAAACATGCTTGTTCAATCATTGTGTATCTGTACTGTACCTCTATGTGTTAGAGAATGCATACTGTACTGTATCTATACTGAACAAAAATATAAACGTAACGTGCAACAATCTCTATGATTTCGCTGAGTTACAGTTCATATAAGGAAATCAGTCAATTGAAATAAATTCATTAGACCCTAATCTATGGATTTCACATGACTGGGCAGGGGCGCAGCCATGGGTGGGCCTGGGCGGGCATAGGCCCACCCACTTGGGAGCCTGGCACATCCACAGGGGAGCCAGGTCCAGCCAATCAGAATGAGTTTTTCCCCTTAAAATGACTTTATTACAGACAGAAATACTAATCAGTTTTATTATCTGTCCGGCCGGCTGGTCTCAGCCGAACGTGGAGGTCTTTGGCTGGCGTGGTTACATGTGGTCTGCAGTTGTGAGGCCGGTTGGACGTACTGACACATTCTCTAAAACGATGTTGGAGACAGCTTATGGTAGAGAAATGAACATTTAATTATCTGGCAACAGCTCTGGTGGACATTCCTGCAGTCAGCATGTCAATTGCACACTCCCTCAAAACTTAAGACATCTGTGGCATTGTGTTGTGTGACAAAACTGCACATTTTACAGTGACCTTTTATTGTCCCCAGCATAAGGTGCACCTGTGTAATGATCATGTTGTTTAATCAGCTTCTTGATATCACGTGGATGGATTATCTAGCAAAGGAGAAATGCTCACTAACAGGGTAATGGAACATTTCTGGGATCTTTTATTTCAGATCATGAAACACTTCACATGTTGCGTTTATATTTTTGCTCATTTTATTCTGTATATTGATGTGTGTGTTCCTGCCTTCCTGCTGCATTGACTGATCCATACTGAGAAATCAGCAAGGAGTCTGGAGGAAGTTTAATTGCCTGTGTGTAATCCAAGCCAGCTAATTGAGCTAGTTGAGGAAATAATGATAACTGGAATGCTCCGTGAGGGTTCATGTAGTCTCAGAATGATCCACTATCAATCCTGTTTGCCAGCCGTCCCCTGTGTGTGGGAGTGGAGCATTCCATTCCATACCTGTGCGTATCAAAACTCAACTGAATAAAGGCAACAACAAAAAATGAAATCGAAGAGAAAGAGAGAGAGAGCTGCATTCTTCCTTGCTGCAGGGTGGGGATGGCACAGAAGTACTGCTGCTGCCTCTGCTACAGTCAACACAGATTCTGCTGCTGCAGTAATGCTGAGACAGTTGTTGAGAGATATGGGGCATATACAGTACAGCACACACAAATTGTACCTTGTTATTACAGACAGAGCCTTTGTAACTGTAACCGAGACTAGGTATTGGTAAGATAGGCATGTTTATAAGTAATGTAAGCTAAGTGACAGTCTATCAGTTAGAATAACATATTAAGTTTTATTTTTTGAAGATAAACAGTACATGTGTATTTGTGTTCATAGAGTCCTGCTCATGTTGCGCCTCAGCAGTTCTACACTCAACTTGGACTCAAGTCTCAGGACTCCTCAGTGACAAGCAAGGTAGGTGGAATATCTTTGTAGGCTGTAGCAGGAGAGAGATTTCAGTTTCATAATATCATCCTGTCCTCTGTGTGCCCTGCTGAGGACCAATGCCAACTGAACCCTGCTCTGTTCCTTGTGTGTGCACGCGTGTTTGTGCATGCATGTGTGCTTGTGCATGTGTGTGCGCGTGTGATCGTGTGTGTGCCTGTCTGCGTGCGTTTATGTGTGTGTGCAGGAGAAGCGGCGTCTGGCCATCCGTAATGCAGCACTGCAGTGGGAGGGGGTCAGAGCCTGCCTGGAGCTCCCGGCTCAGAACGGAGCCAAGGAGGAAGTCAGCCCTGAAGCAAGCCCCGCCCACAGTCCCGCCCAGACCAATGGCCTTGCACTGGAACCTTCTCCGGATGAGCAGCTCAGGTAACGTTAGGGGGGGAGGGGCCATGCATAGGGGTGGCACTTTGGGCTCTGGAAGACAGTAGTTATAGTTGCAGGACTGTTATAGAGGTATACATAATATGTTTTCTGTTCTGCCAGACGGGTGAGTCCGGTGTCGGCTCCGGACAGGCCAACAGGGGGCAGTGAGACCCGGATACGCTCCACCAGTCGCCCCAACAGTCCTCGAGACCCCAAGTTGGTACTACACCACACCCAGGAATACATACACATCACAGGAGGTTGGTGGCAACTTAATTGGGGAGGACAGGCTTGTGGTAATGGGTGGAATGGTATCAAATACATCAATCACATGGTTTCCATGTGTTTTATACCATTCCATTTGCTGCGTTCCAGCCATTATTATGAGCCATCCTCCCTCCAGCAGCCTCCACTGATACACATACTCACAGGGGATAGGATATTGGAATGTAAACATTCTTCCAATGCAAGAAAACATGGTCCCGTTATAATTGTTCACACATTATAGTTATTTCAAGTTTAGCCAATAAAACTGTATGGTTGGAGCACATTTGAGGATTTTGTTTCATTCTCCCGGGTTCCATATGTGTCAGATGACTAGTGTCTACCACAGGTGGCTGGTGGCACCTTAAATGGAGAGGACGGCTCATTGTAATGGCTGGAACGGAATTAATGGAATAATATCAAACACATCAAACACATGGTTTCTATGTTTTAATACCATTCCATTCACTCCATTCCAGCCATTATAATGAGCCGTCCTCCCTTCACCAGCCTCCTGTTGACTGTCTACACTATACACTAGCATACAAAAGGATATCCCTCATCTATAACGGTTCCCTCAATAGAGACATGGTTCCCTCTGCTTTACACACTCAACATTTCACCCTCTAACACTCGTTAGTCGTTACATTGATGATTTTCACAAAACTGCACAGGGCCCCATTACTTAGCTAGCTAACTTTATTGTGAGGTTTAGAGGGTGAGACCGTGTTCTCCATATGGCCATTCCCCCAGCCTGGCCTGGCCTGACCAGGCTTAGCCCCCGTGCTGCAGCCCTGTCACGACACGGCCTACTAGCTGCCACTGATTTCCTTTTCCCCCTTTTCGTTGATTGTGTGCACCTGTTTTTGGTTTGGGCTGATTAGCTGGGCTATTTTAGCCAGGAGGCCCGCCTGCTCTGTGTGCGGGATTGTTTGGTACTGTATTGCTTGTGTATGCACGCTCATTTGTATTTTTGAAGTGCGAGTGCGTATGTTGCGCCGACCTGTTTTTGTCCCATGTGTTTGGGCACGTTGGTTTTGGTGTGCGCTCTAGTTCGCTGTTGGGGCGGCTTGTGTTTTGCCGTTGTGTGTTAAATAAATAACACTACCCTGCATTCTCTGCCTCCTGCTCCTGACTCTGCACCCACTACGCCCTAGCGTTACAAGCCCTAACTTCTCCTGGAGGGACTGTATACCAGGCCTGTGAGTTATAAGGGGTCAGGCTGAGATAGACACTGTGGCTGTGTCAACCACTATTATTATATGTTGCTTTCTTGCTTCAGGATATGAAAATGTCCCGGAAGCACAATCCTTCATGGCCCTAATTCCCTTATAGGCTCACTTATAGCAGTTTGTGTTGCGAAAGGGGCCAAGGCTAGGGCTCAAGTGATTCACCATACGGTGTGATGTGGTCTACTTATGTGTAACCTTAACCGATTTTTATTGTTGTGCACAATTGTTCAATAGGATAAAAGAGAATAACCATTTTATGATGTTTTACATCTATAACCGCTGTAAAAACCGTACTGTCCTTTGTCTAAGTGCAGTTTGTCACCTCTCTGTCTGTTTCATGTAGTTGATGTATGTTTTTGATGCTTGGTATTCACTCCTTTGGGTGTCTTACAGTAGATATTTTACAGTAAATATGCCCATGGGAATATTCCTATTCCTGAAAGTATAAAAGAGGAGATGATAGATGGACTGAGCAGTGATTTATAGATGTGATGTTCTACAGGTATGACCCTCTATCATCTCATGGTAAGGGTTACCAGCCTCTGTGGAGGTGTGAATTTGTGAAAGCTCCATGAAGTTAACAATCAGAGCATGAATGATTTGCTTTATCTCTGGATTGATAGTCTGTCCTGGTCTGGTATATTCTTCCTTAATCCTCAAAAGACAGACAGGGTTCTTTATTCCCACACGCTGGGCAGAGCTGCAGAGCTGGGCCTGTCTCTCTCTGTCCTCCACATCTGGTTCTGCTCTGGGACCGGGGAGGGGGGGCAGAGGGAGCAGGGGGACCCCCTGGTGTGGAGGGTTTTCCTCTCTGAGAAATGGAGGGCCTGGAGGCTGGCCTCTGCTCTGTCCCCACACTGCTTCTGAGAAAAAATAACTGCTGGCGTTCACATGATTAGCTCCATTAGCTCTGGATATGCTATTTGTTGTTCCCTGGGTGTGACCGGCAATGTTCACATTCATCACAAAAAAATCAGCGTGGGACAGTTCACACGTTACTGCTGCTGCCGTATGAAGACACCTGGATCATCGTCTTTGAAAGAGCATGTGAGAGAGGGCCAGCTAAAGTCCTGCTGAATAATTAACAACCACATAAAGATAAATAGATGTGATGCAGGTAGGTTGAATCGTTTGATTTTACTTCCCTTGAGTAACTAGCTTAAAGGAATGTGCCCATTGAAAGTCATGCACCTCATAACTTCAGAACACTTGTCACTGAAAAATGGTGATGTTTGGCACACACAGAGGCATGAACCTTGGCTAACCTTGTGTAATTATACCTAGTTGGCTAGAATTGATGTATTAATGCTGTAAGTGTTTATCAGTATAGTCAATGGCCTTTTCAAGCTCCCCTTTCCACATCAAGCTGGAGTGGTAAATGATAGGGTTGACTGAAATGGGCCCCTGCCCCTCAGCAGGTAAAAGGAAACATATGTTGTCATCTCTGTTTGGCATTAGCAGTCTGACCTGAGCTGGAGAAGAATTAAGACAGGAGCAAATGTTGACAGTGCATTTAGAATGGAGGGAGGAGGGAACCCCTTTTAGAGACACAGTAGTCATGGTGGCCAAAACATGGCTTAACGCTGTAGCTATGTGACCTTTAACCCTGGTGTCCTGAATCTCTCTGGCTCACATTCACCTTTCTTTCTCCTAGGGCTGGAGTCAACTCTAGACCTGTAACCCTGCAGCTTGTTAACAAACTGCTCCCTTGTGTCCCTCTGCAGCAGCAGCCTTGATAGTGGTCTTTAGAATGTCCTGCCATGGTTATTACATGATAATCACAAGTCAATCAACATTTTAATCTCTCCTCTGTTCCAATACACCTTCATGTGTACCAGAATGTTCCCTGTTTCCCACTTCAGCCCTCTCTTTCTGGGTCAGCACACCTGTCTGACCATCTTTGTATCATCTCTTCTTCCTGTTCTTGCTCACAGTACAAAGCCTCTCTTACAGGTTCTCAGACCACTCTCCTTGATTCCTCTCTTTTCTCTGTCTCTGCTTACCTGGACAGCATCTTGCCAGGTCTTAGATGCACTAAAAGGGGCCAGCAGACAGAGAGGAGGGTAGGAGTCATTCCTCAGTCCTCTAGAGAGAGAGAAGTGACCCTCAGGGGATCAGGTTTGGTGTGTGACAACAACGATGGCTTTTTAAAGAAGCCTTGTTTCCCTCCCCTGACTCTGTAACAATCAGCACAACAAGACTTGGCCTATAGGATTACAGCTCCAGGATTAATCCTCCCTTGTGTTTTCTTTTCCCATGATCAGCGGTGTTACATTCTAAAGGGTGTAAAATATGAATAGACTGATTAGGTTGTTGGTGGGTGAACTCTAATGGCTGGTGTGGACTGCTGGTCCGTGGAGCCATATGATCCTCTGGTATGCAGCAGGTCCCCTGAGTGTCAGCAGACTGGGAGGCAGGGAGAGAAGGCAGAGAGACCCAGGGCAGCTAGTGAGGCTCCAACAGGGACAGAGAGATCATGTCTCCCTGAGACTCATCCTGATTCTCTACTCTCACGACTCCTTATCAGGGAAGGGCACTTCAACTGTTGTCACAGAGAATGGAGAGCAATTAGGCAGCATTGAAAGACAAATGTTACAGTCACTTAACTCTGATTACCCTGCTCACTGCTGTTTCTCTCCCCTCCATTGATTGACCCACTTCTTCAGACACATGTAAACTAAGATAGCTTTGTCTTAATGATAGTCCAGAGGATCCTGGAAACGTATGACTATGCCAGGTGGGTGGAGAGTTGGCTGGGTGGGTATTACTTAATGTACCTAGGGAGCCACCATCATGTTCAAATTACCGGTGGGGCTAGGGGGGACTGGGCACCCTCTGTAACAAATCAGGTGCCCATCCTCACAGGTGTGTGTGCTGACTGTCTGTTTCTCTGTGTGTTCCAGGCTCCTTGAGGCAGGGGGTGCCAGCCTGCAGAGCCTCTCCCTGTCAGACAGCCACCTGGCGGAGCTGGATGGGGAAACCCTGCGCCTGTTTGGCCTCGGGGCCCTGGAGGCCCTGGAGAGAGGCTGGGGGGTCCAGACTGCAGGGGCCGTCACTGTCATAGCCTTCCGCTACATCCACTTTGATGCGATCGTGCCAACACTGCCACGTATAAGGGTCAAGTTCCCCAACCTATCTGTGAGAACACATGTTCTACAAATTACATACTGTTCAATAAAGAGTCTTCTCATTGGCTACTATGATATGAGTCATATTCTCACCATGGAAACACATGATCTCTGTTGGAGTTCTAAACTGAGGGTTCTCATTGGCCAATAGGATACTGATATGGCCACTCATTGACTGGTTTTCTGACTTATTATGGTATGCTCCATACAGCACCTGATTTTCCTGGAGACCAACGTCAGCCGTCTTCCCCAGCTGGCTGCTCTGGCCCAGGTGAGACGTCTGGACCAGCTGACCATCCACCCAGAGGGGAACCCTGTAGTCAGCCTTTCCCTGTGGAGATCCTTCCTCATCTACCGCCTGCACCACTTCAACCTGCACAAGATCAACAACCTGGAGGTCAGGTCCACCTAAACACTCAGAAAACATGTTTTGTCTTTCAGCGTCTTTGTGCTATAATGTTCTGAACAACGTGTTAGCTGATGCCCTTTTTATTTTCCCTTGTGTGTGTGTGTGCGCATGTGTGTGTATGTGTGTGCATTTATATTGGGTGTGTGTGTGCATCAGGTGACCATCAATGACGTGATCTCTGCAGAGCGTCTGTTTGGGACGCTGGGTCATATCGCTGCCACCGAGACACCACGCTGCCGCCTGCTAGTACTGCTGGAGGAGTCCAGGTGAGCTCCCTACCCACAGCACATGGTAACTGGCACTGACTGACACACACAGGCCGTGTCTGAATTGATTGTATTTTTTTTAATTTTATTTCACCTTTATTTAACCAGGTAGGCCAGTTGAGAACAAGTTCTCATTTATAACTGCGACCTGGCCAAGATAAAGCAAAGCAGTGCGACAAAAACAGCAACACAGAGTTACACATAGGCAAACGTACAGTCGATAACACAATAGAAAAATATATGTACAGTGTGTGCAAATGTAGAACAGTAGGGAGGTAAGGCAATAAATAGGCAATAGAGGCGAAATAATTAAAATGTAGCATTAACACTGGAGTGATAGATGTGCAGATGATGATGTGCAAGTAGAGATACTGGGGTGCAAAAGATCAAGAGGGTAAGTAATAATATGGGGATGAGGTAGTCTGGTGTGCTATTTACAGATTGGCTGTGTACAGGTACAGTGATCAGTAAGCTGCTCTGACAGCTGATGCTTAAAGTTAGAGAGGGAGATATAAGACTCCAGCTTCAAAGATTTTTCCAATTCATTCCAGTCATTGGCAGCAGAGAACTGGAAGTAAAGGTGGCCAAAGGAAGTGTTGGCTTTGGGGATGACAAGTGCAATATACCTGCTGGAGCGCATGCTACGGGTGGGTGTTGCTATGGTGACCAGTGAGCTGAGATAAGGCGGGGCTTTACCTAGCAAAGACTTATAGATGACCTGGAGCCAGTGGGTTTGGCGATGGATATGTAGTGAGGGCCAGCCAACGAGAGCATACAGGTCGCAGTGGTGGGTAGTATATGGGGCTTTGGTGACAAAACGGATGGCACTGTGATAGACTACATCCAGTTTGCTGAGTAGAGTGTTGGAGGCTATTTTGTAAATGACATCACCGAAGTCATGGATCGGTAGGATAGTTAGTTTTACAGCATGGTATGTTTGGCAGCATGAGTGAAGGAGGCTTTGTTGCGAAATAGGAAGCCGATTCTAGATTTAATTTTGGATTGCAGATGCTTAATGTGAGTCTGGAAGGAGAGTTTACAGTCTAACCAGACACCTAGGAATTTGTAGTTGTCCACATATTCTAAGTCAGAACCGTCCAGAGTAGTGATGCTAGTCGGGCGGGAGGGTGCGGGCAGAAATCGGTTGAAGAGCATGCACTTAGTTTTACTAGCATTTAAAAGCAGTTGGAGGCCACGGAAGGAGTGTTGTATGGTGTTGAAGCTCGTTTGGAGGTTTGTTAACACAGTGTCCAAAGAAGGGCCAGATGTATACAGAATGGTGTCATCTGCGTAGAGGTGGATCAGAGAATCACCCGTAGCAAGAGCGACACCATTGATATATACAGAGAAAATAATCAGCCCGATAATTGAACCCTATGGTACCCCCATAGAGACTGCCAGAGGTCCGGACAACAGGCCCTCCGATTTGACACACTGAACTCTATCTGAGAAGTATTTGGTGAACCAGGCGAGGCAGTCATTTGAGAAGCCAAGGATATTGAGTCTGCCGATAAGAATACGGTGATTGACAGAGTCGAAAGCCTTGGCCAGGTAAATGAAGATGGCTGCACAGTACTGTCTTTTATCGATGGCGGTTATGATATCGTTTAGGACCTTGAGCGTGGCTGAGGTGCACCCATGACCAGCTCGGAAACCAGATTGCATAGTGGAGAAGGTACGGTGGGATTCGAAATGGTCGGTGATCTGTTTATTAACTTGGCTTTCGAAGATTTTAGAAAGGCAGGGCAGGATGGATATAGGTCTATAACAGTTTGGGTCTAGACCGCGGCAGCTTTCCAATCTTTGGGGATCTCAGATGATACAAAAGAAAGGTTGAATAGGCTAGTAATAAGGGTTGCAACAATTTTAGAAGGAGAGGGTCCAGATTGTCTAGCCCAGCTGATTTGTAGGGATCCAGATTTTGCAGCTCTTTCCGAACATCAGCTGTTTGGACTTGTGTGAAGGAGAAGCGGGGGGGGGTGCAAGTTGCTGCAGGGGGTGCTGAGATGTTGGCCGGGATACCCATACTGGAATCCTAAATAGTAGGCCATTAGAATATGCAAAAAATAAAAAGTATGCGTCATTTTGAAAATCGAGTATACTTTAAATGCCCGGATGTCATGCTCTTTTCAGCTTTAACAACAGCTAATCAATTAGATATGGGGAAATGCTATTGAAATCAATGAATAACGGAAAACAACGCAATCATCATGTCGCGGTCTCAGTATGTGAAAATAGAGTATGTGAATTTCCAAAAATCGATAATGGTTTAAATGCCAGGATGTTATACTCCTTTTGGTTCTTCATCTAGCACAATTAGATGAACACTTTTCCATAATGCATTGGAAGAGGTGGGCTGGGGGTGATAGGCCCTAGTTCTCTTCAAGTAGCCATACAACAAAACTAGGCTTCTTAATTGGGAAGATGCCGAATAGCGAAGCTTCTGCAGTGGTGTTCAAATGTAAGTTAAGTAGTTTTTCTTCTCCTTAAAATTAGTATTGCATCGTAGGATACATCTTTGAAAACAGAAGTAGTTTAAAAAAAAAAAAAACATTTTAAGTGGCTTTCTATTTTCTCATTGAAAAGTGTTTATTGTTCTCATGGCCTTCGTCAGAGCTTTTAAACTAAATACTAAACCATCTTTTGATTTGTTAATGTGTCGCCACCAGGGACTCAGGATGTGGCTGCGGTATTGATGTCATGTTAGTCAGGCCACTTGAATTGTTTTAGTTTTGTAGGTGTGGCTACCTATTTAATTATTTAATTTATGGATCGTTCCCAATGATAAGTGCTTTAGTTTATTATGTTGCGGTTCTGAATTTGCGACGCACTCAGTTTTCACAGTTTTCTGTGTAATAGTCTTTTTATTTTGAACATTTGAAAGGTTTTGGTGTGTGTACTAAGCTATTTAATTTAACTTATATATGTTACAGCACTTTAGTTTCACTAATAAATATGTTGAAATTTAACCAAATTGTCTGTTTCTGTCTTCAGTCTGTCTTCTTTTTAAATAGGATAGATGGGCTATATGGACCACAGTATAGGTCCAATGTGATAGTCTGCCTGTAACCAGCCTGAGTAGGCCTATAACTCCATTCATATTCTACAGTACATGCTAAATAGTATCCAAGGATGAGTACATAGTATGCAGTTTAAGTATGTAGTATGTAAGTATGCGTATTTGGACATGGCCACAGTCTAGTACCTGGTACCTGGCACTGACTAACACACAGCGCTCACTCAGGTTACCAAACAAAAACATTAGCTACACTTTAATTACATGTGTTCACTGTACCCTAGAGAACCTGTCTGAGTGTGTTTATGAGTTTGTGTACTGTGTGGGTGTGTGTGTCTGTGTGTACGTATGTTAATGAGTCTGTGTGTGAAGGATAGACAAAGCCTGGCATCGAGGAGCCATAGGGAGTTGGTTGGAAGCGGTCTCCCAGGGGTAGGGTGGGTACCTGGCACCTTCCTCACGTTCCCATTCCTCTCCCCAGCCAACAGCTCTTCAACTATATCACTCCTGGTCACTGAAACACAGCCAAGCAAAGCAAAACATGCCATTGAACTGAAGGGGTCACGCCTCTTCAGCCCTGCTGTAGTGGCGTCTCTCCCAGTGCCCCGAACAGAGCCCTGTCTGTCAGGAGAATACTGTTAAAAGTTAATTGGCAAACAAAAGGCCAACTGCCATTCTGCTGGCTTCCAGTTCCTCTTTAATAACTCACACTCACTGACGCCCGATATAGAAAACGCAATAATATATGCCATTTAGCCAACGCTTTTATCCAAAACGACATTTTTAGGTATGGGTGTACCCGGGAATCAAACCCACTACTCTGGCGTTACAAGCACCGTGCTCTACCAATAGCCGGGAG